>NC_046975.1:22257226-22313484 GCF_009769545.1 Cyclopterus lumpus
CAAAAATCGATAATGCAGTTACAGAAAAACAGGTAGGAAGTGGCTAAATTAGCTTTAGCTAACGCTATTTCACCGGCTAGCCTCAACTAGCCCCTTTTGGTTTGTCTGGTGTTACTTTTTCCACCATTATTATTACATTTAGTTAAGTATTTGTTAATATAGTTTAACAAACTCAATAACTAATGTGTTGGACCATCAAAAATCGATAATGCAGTTACAGAAAAACAGGTAGGAAGTGGCTAAATTAGCTTTAGCTAACGCTATTTCACCGGCTAGCCTCAACTAGCCCCTTTTGGTTTTTCTGGTGTTACTTTTTCCACCATTATTATTACATTTAGTTAAGTATTTGTTAATATAGTTTAACAAACTCAATAACTAATGTGTTGGACCATCAAAAATCGATAATGCAGTTACAGAAAAACAGGTAGGAAGTGGCTAAATTAGCTTTAGCTAACGCTATTTCACCGGCTAGCCTCAACTAGCCCCTTTTGGTTTGTCTGGTGTTACTTTTTCCACCATTATTATTACATTTAGTTAAGTATTTGTTAATATAGTTTAACAAACTCAATAACTAATGTGTTGGACCATCAAAAATCGATAATGCAGTTACAGGAAACAGATAGGAAGTGTGTAAATTACCTTTAGCTAACGCAATCCCACCAGCTAACCTTAACTAGCCGATGCACAATGATTACAAGACATTGATAGGCCAGTTAACTTTAGCTACCATCTATTTTTTCTTTCTTTTCACCGTTATAACGATAAATCCAGTAGCTACTGCCGTTGTTTATGCGGTTTAACAAACTCAATCACCAAGGGTTTTTGGCATTTCAAACCCGCATTGGTTATCCAGTAAAAACAAATTCAAAAGATTCTTAGTCTTTAAGAGCAGACCGTTCGACTATTAAACCTAAATAAATGATCCGTAGGAAAAATAATAACTCTGTCTCTTTAGTTTCGATCTTTCAAGTCAATGTACCACACTTCATCATCCCAAAGCGTTTCCTCTCCAGCCTTCTTGTTCAGCTTCTTCATCATCTGAAATCCAAGAAGATGGACACCTCTTTTTTTTCTTCTTCTTTTCTTTTCTTTCTTTGGCCAAAGTGAGGCAGAGCGCTGACGTGAAACTCTTGTTTATTTCTTCCTTCTGCAGGTGGAGATCACGCTGCAGGACGTCAACGACAACCCGCCCGTCTTCCCCAACGATATCCTCGACGTGACCATCGAGGAGAATGTCGGGGACGGCTTCAAGATAATGCAGCTAACAGCCACGGATGCAGACAAGGTAATGGCTCCCTCCGGTTTCTATTCCGTCTGACAGGTTTTTTTTTTTTTTTTTTTTTTTTGCACTTTCCTCTGCCCGTTTTCCACTCCGCTGCTTTCCGAACAGATATCCTGGGAGTGATTTAAATTGAAAATAAGCTCTCTGGGTTGTTTTTTTTCCTACGGTGTAGAAAGCCTCTAGTAGATTCAAATAGGATTTTGAGGCCAACGCAGCTGTCAATAATGGAATGAAGACATTTAGTATCTTTAAGTAAACAAAAAAAGACATTCAGGGCAGAAAAGGGTGTAAAACACATAGAATTAGACCAGAAAAAATGGGAAAATGTTCAGACATCTAAACAACAGCGTTGCGTTACGTTAGCTAATTAGGAGTCCAGTGCAATTCATTGACGCGGTGACACGGAGTGGCCGAGACAGATTGTGCTCCTTTCACCCTCACACAGCAACGCAAACACACACACACACACACACCACCACTTTGAATCAATCTGTCTTCGTACATTTTAGACACACACACAGAATTGTCTCTGTCCGTCTCATGTTGACGTTATCCGAGACGCGTCGAGGCCACCGGTGTCACAGAGCCTGGAGGGCCAGCGATTGATTTTTTTTTTTTAGGCCCCCGCCGCTCCGATAGTCCCTCCACGGCCACCGTAGTTCACATTACATCAGCTGGAATCACTCTCAATTAGTCAAAGGCTCCATCTCGAAGCTGCTTCGGGGCTGGATGTGGACATCGAATCCCGCGGAGAGCAAGAAAAGCGGACTCTGTCGGCATCTCAAAGGACACAGTTAGAGGGGGGAGAGAGATTAGAAAGAGAGAATATGGATTTTAAATTTAAGAGGTTGCGCGTCTTTTATTGCACAGCTTTTCTCTTCGCCACCGAATGTGAGATAAAGTCGCGCGACGTCTCACTTCTAGCCATTTTCTTTTTTTTTTGTCGGACGACCACAGTGACTGTAAATCTCATCCGGGGCTGGTCGGTCTTTTCAGTCGGGGGACTTTAAGGACATTATTTGAGTATTCTTCTCTCTTCTTTTTAAGCGTCCAAAGCATTCACAGCTTTGATCTCGGTAACGCAGATGGTATTGAAATCGAGCCGCGCGTTCGTTCGCTTTTCTCCTCGTCTATCTTAGCGTCTATCACGAAAACTCTGCTCCGCGTTTTTAGAAAATTAAGCATTATTTCTTTGCGCGCGCAAGTATGAATGTAAAGTCTTCCTCCATCGATTTAAAGTTCTCGTAGAGGAGACACTTAACAAAAAAAAACGGTATGTCTTTTTAGGAATTACGGATTCTAGAGATGTTTACTCCAAACTTCAGTGCTCAATAGAAAGCCTGCACTTCACTCTAGCTCTACGAGGCCTCGGGCCAAGTCTTTGCCCACATCCTTATGCAGGAAAACTTAAGTTGCGCTGACACCGAGCGTACACGGAGTGCTCTTTGGAGCTCCTCGCTGAGAAAGCCACATGTGAGAGCCAGCGCCCGAGCAGCCAAAGAGTGCAAGCTGTTGGCCAGCTGACGGGCTGAATTCAGACATCATAATGATCCCTTTTTTTTTTTTACAATTTAACGGCGCTCCATGTGGGATTCATGTGTGAGCGTATTAAAATAGCTGTTTCTCGCGGCATCCGGTTAAATTTTTTCGTCCATAAGTCCGTTTTCCAACCCCTCCCCTCCTCCTCCTCCTCCTCCTCCTCCTCCTCCTCCTCCTCCTCCTCCTCCAACAGAGAAGGAACGAGGTTGAAAGAGAATCAATATAAAAGTGAAAGCTCTGTTCGTCTCGTGCAGGCGAATGTTTCTCACCTCATTTGAAAGAGAAAAGAATGTTTTATTAGAATTCCTTATGTGGAAAATATGTCACAGGTAAAAAGAATTATAAAAAAAAAACCTTACTTAATGAAGAAAAGTGCAACAATGGCTCTGAAAGTCCGCGCGGATGAACGTTAATGCGTTCCAGAGACTCGCTGTAAGTATATTTCAAGACTTTAGGGCTTTTCTTTGCAGTTGCGAGTGCGTCGCCGTGCAGCCGGTTGGTCTCCACCCTCTTTCCTCTTTCTTTAGGGCTTCGTGTTTGAGCTCTCGGTGACACCGCGTCGCTTGTTATTCAGGAGTCTGTATTATGATTGGCTTACGCTCGCTGCTGTGTTGCATACAGGAAGCCTCACTATCCCCGCCGGCGCTGTCTGCTTCGCACCTCTCGTTTCTCTCAAAAAACCCACTCATCTGCTAAATGAGTTTCCTTCACCCCCCCCCCCCCCCCCCCCTTCAAACCCACCCTCCAAACAACCGAAGCTGTAAAGTAGTCAGACCCTTAAGTGGAGGTCAAGAGGTCAACCAGTGTGTACGTAAGTGTGTGAGTGTTTGTAAGATCTTAATTACTTATGTTAGTTTAGCAAAGAGAGAGAGAGGAATTAGTGTGTGTGTGTGTTAATGCGTGCCTGTGTTCATAATCTGTGTGTGTGTGTGTGTGTGTGTTGGACTTGGGGTCTAGATGGACCCCCTGCTCGGCCTCTCCCCACCTTCCCTCGCTCTGCCTTTGAACCCTATCAGAAAATTAATTGGCAAAAACCGCGGGTGTTGGGTTTCCGGCCCGCGGGAACCAGGTGGCTGATGGGATTGCCAGATCTGGAGCCACTGATTGATGACAGCAGGGTAGTTAGATGAGCGGGACCCCCACCCTCTCGGTTATTTTATTTTTTTACTGGGCGACCGGGTCTCTGGTAAAGCAATGAGAGACGGGGGGGGGGTTTCGAGGAGTCAGAGTTTTTTTTACCCGTCGTAAAAAAAAAAAAAGAAAGAGATAAGAGCGAGTCGTGAACTCGGCCTTCGCGATATTGACTCTTTCGACGAAAGGCCGCGTTTGGTTAAAGCCATGACGGAATTTAATCTTTCTTTTTTTCCCGGTCCGTCCCAGAAATGATATGAACCTACAACACCTGTATCCATAAATAAGACTTTAAAGAACCCCCTTGGTGTAAATCAATCTGGGCTCAATGTGTTCAACGGTACTCGAGGAGCACCGAGAGTCCACACAAGGAACCAGCGTCGTGTGTGTGTGTGTGTGTGTGTGTGTGTGTGGGGGGGGGGGGGGGGGGGGGGGGGGGGCTACATGACTGCATGTACACAGTTTATGTCAAATGCAGTTTGTTGTCACGTTGTTTCCACCGAGGCCGTAAATGCGTGGGCGTAAAGCTGCTCCATTGTCCCGGGCCGGATCAAAAAACACACACACACACACACACACAGATTATGAACACAGCCACGCATTAACACAAACACACACACACACACACGGGACTGAAAGAGTTCCCTTTTAGCTCCGCGCTCTTAACCGGCTTGTAACCAGAGCTCCATCTCGCTGAATGGCGTTGGCTTTTTGATGTTGCTTTTTCTTTTTCTTTTTTTTTAGGGGGGGGGGGGGGGGGGGAGTCGGCACAGAAGACCCAGAAGTGAGACAGTTGTCTGATCTCCGATTGTCCGCGGGCACAAATATAAACGTCACGGCTCTGTCGCCGGGTTCCTTTCAGTCGCCGTATCACGTTCGGCGGCTCCTCTCCGGTTCCAAAGTCATCGCATGTGTCGCTGGCGCTTGTACCCCCCCGTCCGAGGGAACAGGGGATCTATTAGTTGCATTTATAGAGGAACATTATAGCCCCCCTGAAAAAATTTCAAAGACTCACCAGAACATCGTCGTTCAGCTTCTGCTTCACGAATGAGACATTTTATAATAAGTTATGGGATTCAAGATGTTTGTTTCTGACATATTTCAAAAGGTTTTGGTTATTTTAGAGCTGCTGCACTTCTAAAATATCTAAAGTATTAATTTTATAAAACTCACTCATCTCTTTTTATTTGGCATTGTAAGTTTTTTCTTTTTTTTTTTTTCGCTAACGAAAGTTTCTCCGTCCTCCTGGAATCAATTTAGCAGAAAGAAAAGTGTTCAAATATCGTCAATATATGCGAGAACAACGCTTTGAACGTGAATGTAGAAAATTGAGTACTGAGTTACGAACAATAATAGTTCAATAATGTTAAGTCAGAAAAACTTCCAGGTATTATCTATATTTTGAGTCTTGAGAGAGTAACTTATTACTTTTATGATACTTGACCTTATGAGTCTTTTTTTAAATGCTTTGTATCATGTTATATGTTATTATACAGGGATAAAAGCAGATTATAAGGCATTATAAGTATATTTATATAATGCTTTATAAACATAGAAAGCACAGCCACTTGATTTAATGAAGAAAAGATACTTTTAGGGCTCAATATTACACATAAATGACTTGATAAGATGATGAGATGAGATTCCTTTTAGTTTAAATGTTTGAGAAAATGTACAAAACCCGCAAATATTAACTTTTAAATTTGGTTCGTCGCTCGCAATGAGCACGAAAAAAACACATAATTATGTTTTTTGTGCCACAAAAAAAAAAAAAAAAAGTTTAATTACGCAAAAGCTCCTTTTACCATAACGTAATGTTATGTTTTTCCCCGCCTCAGGGTCCCAACGCTCTCGTGACGTACACCATCGTCAGCGGGGCGGACGACAGCTTTCGGATCGACCCCGAGTCCGGAGACCTGATCGCCACCAAGAAGCTGGACCGGGAGCGCCGCTCCGAGTATTCCCTCCTGGTGCGCGCCGACGACGGGAAGCAGTCGTCCGACATGAGGCTGAACATCACCGTCAAGGACGTCAACGACCACACGCCCAAGTTCTCCCGGGTCACGTATTCCTTCGACATCCCCGAGGACACGGCGCCGGGTGAGTTTGGCCCTTTTCGACCGCTCTGTTAAACTCATCAAGGAACTCAAATTATTAGGAGCAGTTTATAAGAGTATCTTTTTTTTATAAGGAGCGTTGTCGCTCTCCCAAAAAAAAAAAAGTTTAAGAGGTCGAAGGGACGGTAACTGATATTTGACTTATATGGAAATCCATCAGCGACCGGCAGGATTTACAGCAACGCTGACAACCGTCTGGCCTCAAATCGCAAAAAAATAAGTTTGTGGGTCAGGGGAGGATGTCATCGAGATGTAATTATGTAAAATACTAATTAAAAGCACCTCATCATTAGCTGTCGCGGCTTTGTCTTCAAAGCGGAGCTGCTATTAATAAAGCGGCCGTAATAACCCCCCCTGTAGATGTATTAAAGTGTTTTTTGTCCTCCTCCTCCGCCCCCCTTTTCCGACAGGCTCCATCGTGGCGGCGATCCTGGCCAGCGACTCCGACTCGGGGGTGAACGGGGAGGTCACGTACTCGCTGGAGGACGAGGACGAGGACGAGGCGTTCCTGCTGAACCCGGTGACGGGCGTCTTCAACGTGACGCGCCCGCTGGACTACGAGACCCAGCAGTACTACATTCTGACGGCGAGGGCCCGGGACGGCGGGGGCCAGGCCAGCGCCGTGCGGGTGTACTTCAACGTGCTGGACGTGAACGACAACGCGCCCGTCTTCAACGCCAGCGCCTACAGCGCGTCGGTGTCCGAGAGTCTGCCGCCCGGGTCCACCGTTGTCACCGTCGGGGCCGGCGACGCCGACGACGGTACGAAAAACATAATTATAAGTCACGCTGATACTGATATAAACACATTGGTTTATCACTAGCAGATACATGTCATAAACTAACATGTTGATCAGGCTCTAATAGATCAATACATATATAGGAGATGCATTCTTCCACTATTGAATCCATCTTGGGCTTATTTTCTTGCTGTGATCATTTGTGCATCAGTTTTAACATGTTATTCTTAATCTATTTGGAACTCGAGGTTTTAGTATTATTATTATTATTATTATTAATAATATATTTTCATTTTAGACAGATTTCACCTCCAAATCAGGATAAATTGCGTATTCTGTATTTTTTATTTGCAAGAAAAAACACGGATATATTTAAAATGGTCGTTAAAGGAAGTTAAAACTCCCGGAGATGTCCGTATGATTAAAAGTTCTCTGAGAAGCGGTTATATACTCTCCTACTGTATAAAGCGTGAGTTCGCCAGAGCAGATTAATTTAATGCCAGAGAGAAGCTCTCAAACCTGCATTTTAATTTTTTTTCATTCAGCTGTGAAACGCGTGTCAAGTGGCCCTCGAAGTTATTTTTCTTGCGTTTTCAATGTGGTCACCGTGACCTACATTCCTGGTTCTCAAAAACCTCCGAGTCTGGCTCCGTCCTCCAGCCGTCCATCGCATGCTGACCAGCGGCCGGCGCTCAAAATAAATAATTTCTAAAAAAACGCCGCCATTGTTAGCGCTTCATAAACCGCGACCCCCAGACTTTGTCTCCAGCCTCCACTGGGATGGAAGTATCCCTCCAGCTTTGTGATAAGGGATTACTTGTGTACTGTAAATACACGCCCGAGTGTGGGAAGGTGCCGACGCTTTCCACATGAATACCCCGTTGAGTTGAATTACAGACGCTCAATTTAAGCTCATTTCAAACCCCCCCTCCCTCACCCACCAGTTCCAGGGCAGCGCTCCGGATTAGGCCAGATTTCCAGGATAGATAGTTCACGACATCCATCAACCCCGGTGACCTCCGTCTCATTTCAATAAATGCTTCAATCTTGAGGGATTTTCCTCTCCAAACTGCCACAATTTTTGCCACTAGGAAGCGGTTCGCAGCGGATGGATCGTGTACTTTTTCACAATTTGAGGAAATGGAGATAACGCACACGATTGAGAAGCGTACGAGATATATTTAACAATCGCATCTGGAAACAATGGACACTATTAAAAAAATATCAACGTTCGACCTCCACCGCTGCGGCTTTTTTGTTTGTTTGTTATCTGGTTGTTCTTTGAGTCCAAGGTCGTACTAAATAATAGTTCCCGCTTAGATTTATTTATTTATTTTTGGCACTGTGAGTGTTTTAGTTGAAAATACACCCAAACTCTCCGTTCTGATTTAATCAGAAAGAGACCACAGAGTCCTCCTGTTAAACCAAATTAAATGTTGGTTCCAGGTTTTTTTTTTTTTTTAGATCCACTTGAGGAAAGTAACACATTTAACCCTTGGGAGTAACATGATTAAATTGTTCACAGTAGTAGTTTGTCTAGTTGATTGTATCTTTTGGCAGGAAGTGAGCGTACCAAAGGCTATTTTTTTTTAATCAAATCGTTTTCTGGCACTTTTATTGAGCAGTAATAACCAACCTTTGCCGGATTTAATCAAATGTGAGCATTTTATGCTTTTCCTTTGTCACACAAACATATAATTATGGTCTGGACATTTGCAGATGTCACCTCGGGTTGTTGGATATTGGATAACCTCTGTCGCGTTTTGAAATAATTCAAGTTATCGGTATTATTGACTGATTCCCTCTCTTTCTATTATTATTTTTTCCAGGCCCCAATGCCCAGCTCCTCTACCGCATCGCATCCGGAGATTCCCAGGGCCACTTTGTCATCGGCGAGGACGGCGTCCTCCAGACCAAGAAGGCCCTGGACAGAGAAAACCAGTCCTTCTACAACCTGGTGATCACGGTCAACGACCTTGCTCCTCCTCCCATGACCCGCTTCACCAGCACCGCCCAGGTGTCCGTCATCCTTCTGGACATCAACGACTGCCCGCCGACCTTCACCTCTCAGAGGGTGACCTACATCCAGGAGAACACGCCGGTGGACACGGTCGTGTTCACCGCCCGGGCGGCGGACGCCGACAGCGGACCCAACAGCTACGTTGAGTACTCGCTCAAGGGGCCCTTCGGTAACAAGTTCAGCATCGGCGCGATCGACGGGGACGTGCGGCTAGTCGGCGAACTGGACCGCGAGGAGCTTTCCAACTACACCCTCACGGTCGTCGCCACCGACAAAGGCGAACCCCCTCTGTCCTCGACGATGGACGTGACCATGACGGTTCTGGACGTCAACGACAACACGCCGAGCTTCTCGCAGAACATCTACGACATCGAGATCGAGGAGAACACCCTGACCGGGATCGACGTCATCCAGGTGTTCGCCAGCGACGCGGACGAGGGCACCAACGGGCACATCCGATTTTCCATCTCGGGAGGCAACGCCAACTCCGACTTCCGGATCGATTCGGTCACGGGGGCGATTTCGGTGGCCAAGCAGCTGGACCGCGAGGCGCGTTCGTCCTACTCGCTGGTGGTCCAGGCCGCCGACCGAGGCAGCAGCCCCAGGGTGGACCGCGCAACGGTCAACGTCGTGCTGTTGGACGTGAACGACCGCTCGCCGGAGTTCGAGCTCTCTCCGTACACCGTCAACGTCCAGGAGAACTTCGAGAATCTACCGAAAAACATCCTGCAGGTCAGTACGTTTTGTTTTCATCAGCGTTTTTTGAGCCCGTCGGTACGTCGTTAACATTCACAGACTCGCTGAGTGATAAAGAAGGCAGTGAATGACAGTTATAAGACCTTAAATAAGCTAATGCCTTAACCAAATTTGTAGTAATAGTAACGTAATAAGTGCAGGTATGTGAGCCGCGTCGGTGAACCGCTGAAACCGCTTCGCACGGTGGTCTCATTTTGCTTCAATTGACGTGACAAAATACACGACTAAAAATACATAGAAACGATATATGACTGCAATTTTCAACCCCCTGCAATTAGGCCTTTGTGGGATTTTCACCGAAATATGAAACGGGGCTGCGTTGCATCGAGAGGGCAATTAACGTCCCAACCACCCCTGATGACTTAATGAGCCGTGGATAAAAAATGGAAGGGGGGCGGGGGGACTGATTTCCAGTGACGGCGCAATTTCGCTTGTGTACCTTGTGAGGAAATGAGAGCACAGTTATGTGGTGGTGGGGGGGGGGGGGGGGGTTCCAGACGCGGTGGGCTCACGCCACACAAGAACACACATCTGCACGTCTAACCTGTGCACGGCAGGGAGGCCTGGAGAGCCCCCACAATGCAATGTGGTAGTTTTTAATGCTGCAGCACGAGGGGCGAAAATTGCCAAGACTGAAAAATAGTTTCGTACTCGGTGTGTTGTTTTTTTTTGCGGATTCCCGTGGAAAGTCTGATTAGACAAAGTGAATAAAGTAATGATCTCCCTTCCCTCAGCAATTACCTCCACGGTGCCACCCAGCACCGTGATGGTGATTAGCCCTCCGCTGCTTCAGTGGGAAGGCTCAGCAAGGTGGTCGTACTGGGTTACTGCCAGCTGTACATGCTTGTGTGGACGAAGCAACATTTTTTCAACAACAGGAAATCTGTTCCAAAAAACTTGCAGGAAGGCGATTTTGTCAACGACAATTACATTACATTACATGTAGTTAGCTGACGCTTTTATCCAAAGCGACTTACAATAAGTGCATTAAACCATGAGTCCAAACTCAGAACAACAAGAATCAAGAAAGTACAATTTCTTCACTAAAGCAAAACTACAAAGTGCTATCAGTAAGAGACATTTAAGTGCTACCAAAGTGCTAATACGGCGCTACCTTCCCTATACAATCCACTAAAATGTACATTTCTAAAGCCCAAACGCACAAATTGATCTCCATTGATGGAAAGTAACTCACTAGTTACTCATTCAGTCTTAAAGTGGAGATGTAATTTAAAATTCTTTTTTTTTATATCGCATCTATGGTGCACATATTTAACAATATGCAAAAAAAAAAAAAAATCTTTGCATTTCTGTATGAAAATCTAAATTGTTCCTATATCCCAAAATATGACTCGTGCTTACGTTAGCTAGTGCCAACCAATTATAATATGATGACATCCGTACATCAATCAACTGTAACTGCTAATGTCTTTTAACTTTAAATATGTAAGAACTCACATTTGTGACTCACCGGTGTGACGTCGCCTTCCTCGTAGTATTTCACCCTCGACGCCGAACTCGAAACACAGAAGCTAAACTGTACTTAGGTCTCGTACATGTTACTTTCCATCACCGCTGCCATGCCATTAAAGCCCCCCCCCCCCGCCCCCCCAACCCCGTCTCCACTGTTTATTCCAGACAACCTGCAGTTCGGCTTGCTGGGAAAATGAAAAACACATTTCTCGCACGAGGAGAGAAGCCGGTTTGATTACCCAGAATCCCTAAAAGAGGCTGGTTTCTTGTTGTTTCTTCCACAGGTTGTCGCCAGAGACGACGACCAAGGCGCCAACGGGCAGCTCAGCTACATGCTCAGCGGCGGAAACGACGAGGGCGCGTTCAGCCTGTCGTCCAGCGGTCAGCTGAGCGTGACCCAGACTCTGGACCGCGAGGCCCGGGGGAAGTACGTCCTGCTGGTCACCGCCACCGACTCAGGTGAGACCGCGGCGGAAGCTCGTGAAGGCCGACCTTTTCTTCTTCTTTTTTTTACGCCGTTCGTTGGGTTTGTTTTACGTCTCGGTCGACTCCGTGTAACGTGTACTTTTTTATTTATTTTTTGGTGCAAAAGCTAGAAACAACAAAACTAGCCTTTCGAGTTCACAGGGGGCTCTTTTTCTTCTTCTTCTTCTTCTCCTTCTTCTTCTTCTCCTTCTTCTTCTTCTTCTTCTTCGTGTGGCACAATAAACTAAACATTCGGAGAGTTTTTAGCTTGCAAA
Source organism: Cyclopterus lumpus (assembly GCF_009769545.1). Lineage (NCBI taxonomy): Eukaryota > Metazoa > Chordata > Actinopteri > Perciformes > Cyclopteridae > Cyclopterus > Cyclopterus lumpus. The sequence goes on from NC_046975.1 coordinate 22,269,024, forward strand.
ATAGCGGTTGTTTAAAAAAAAAAAAAAAGTTATACCTATTCCCCAGAAGTCCTTTTTTCAGCTGGGTTGAATTGAACGGCATCGTCTTGTTTATTTGGATACGGCGGTGGAGCTCGTTATAGCCAGATAAAAGCTTCCCTTGTTATTGCGTAGAGGCCGGTTAATGTGCAGTTTAAAAGGAGTACATGCGGATCCCCGTCGCAGGCCAAATCACATGCTATCCCAGTTAAGTATACGTTTACCCCCCCCCCCCCTCCCCCTCCCACCCCCCCGAGCCGCTCTGGCACGCCGTCACGGTCCGAGGGCGGTTCTGTTCTCATTCCTGCACCGACCATGTGACCATGTGACCCATCATCACGCGGTGTATTTTCGACCGTGCACAGGATTTGGTGAGAATTGAGACGATGTTGCATGTCGCCGAGCAATTTGCATATTTGTCGTGGGAAAGTGTTACATTTGACGTCATTTTTAAGTCGTTTTCTTTCGATTTTCAGATGTCTCGAATTAACACAGAAATCGTGCTTATGCTTCGTCAAGATCGTCTTGCTTCACGTTCCTCTTCAGAGGTTTTTGTGCCACATGGACAAAGTGAACATACTAATTAGGATTCGATCCCTTTTTTTTTTTTTTTGCCCTTCACAAAGGAGTCCATATTTAGAAAACCCCTGACAACAATTCCAAAATATTTTGACAGGACATTTCATTGCGATGTTGGTGAGAGGCAGAAGAAGGAGAAGTAGAAAAAAAGAAGAAGAAAAAAAGAAAGAAAGAGGGATTTGGGGGGTAGAATATCAAAATATCAAAAAAAACCATATAATCATGGTACAGGCCAAATTACCCAGCAGCATTTTCTCTCACATTTTTGAGGCCTCGGGCTGAGACGGTCGGGGGGGGGAAATGGTTCTCCCAGGCGCTATCTGGCAGGACGTGTCAAAAGGTGGATGGGTGCAGACATGTCTCCAATGCTGCCGTCTACCGTGACCCACTTTCAAACCACAGACATTCATCTCCACATGTTGACGTCTGCCTTCGTCTTTCCCGCGACCTCCAAAACACAGAGAAGGCGCTGGAAAGAGACGGCGGAGGATCTGTCGCTTGTCTTGCAGACGAGTTCCTCGCTTTTGTCGACTGTGACAGAAAACGCAGGCCGTGTCCATGCTGTGTCCACGCCATGTCCATGCCGTGTCCACGCCGTGTCCATGCTGTGTCCACGTGGTGTCCATGCCGTGTCCATGCCGTGTCCACGTGGTGTCCACGCCGTGTCCACGCCGTGTCCACGCGGTGTCCACACGGTGTCCATGCCGTGTCCACGTGGTGTCCGGGCGCTGCTTTGCGCGCTCGCCTGTCGTAGCCCGCAGGGCATCATCTTCCCGCGACATCTCCAGTCATCCCGGTCATTCGCAGCCCGAGCTGCTGCTTCGGGGGCGCTCTGTGCCGGCGGCGGCGGCGTGGATGGAAACAAAAGAGCTGACCGGGCGCCCGATTCCCAGCATGGGGGTGGTTCTGGCTCGGGAGAGCTCCCAGAAATTTTGGCACACGTCTGCCATTATTTTCTGAAAATCTGCGCACCTCCGCAACGTGGCATCCGCGCAATTAAAGGTGTTTTACAAGGCGTCTTGTTAAAAGATCAGACCCGGGACGCGTCTGCTTTCTCTCTTCTCTTGTTTATGGAAAGTTGTTTACCGCATTTTTCTTCCAGTTGCGCCGATAGCCGGGTCCGGGGCCGGTCCCAAACATCTGGAATCGGCTGCAGGCGAATCAGATTCGTAAGCCGCCGCTTAGCAAGTTCTGCCCCCGTGGAATAATGTGAAACAGTGCGATTTCCAAAACAGAGCCACGCGGTAACAGACTTTTCCCACTTTGAGTCGATGTGGAATGGCTCCTAAGTGCTCAGAGAAAACATATTTTTTTATGTATCTGGCAGCCGGTCAGGTGTGCGCGTTGGCAGCCGATCAACGTTCGATAGCATTCGCTCCATTCTCTAAACAATTCACTTCTTTTCAGTGTTTATAAATGGAAAGACCCTCTTTTTTTTCAGTTTCCACAATAAGTAAAATAAAGCTGCCAGCTCTTATATAAATATATATAAAAATATATATATTTTTTTGGCTTCGATGGAACAGACTTGGAAAGCAAGAGGGACTTTTTAGGGTTTATCTGACAGTGTATTAATGAGCCATCACGAGTCAATTAGATGTGTTGTTATTGTTGTGTTTTTGTGTATTTATATGGATAATCATCTATTCTATTCATGGCTCAGTGTGTACGGAATTTTCTTAAATTTTTTTTATTTTGTAATATTTAATTTCCTGCCTATCTTTTCTTTTCTTTCTTTCTCCTCGTGAAATTAAGTAAATAAATTGACCAACATTGATGAACCGGTTTGTGTGACACTTTTAATACATTAATATAGTTAGTTACATTAGTATTAATACAGTCGTACACCTGTCGAGACGTCCGTGTCCGTGTGAGTTAAACGGCCGCTCGGCAAGATAAATCCTTTAATGAGCCGGATCTTTTATTCTCTTGAATGGCTCCCCGTGAATCCTCGGCAACGGGCAATGCATCCGTTCATCTCCGGCAACAAAGTCTTGTTACGCTCCCGATAACGAGTCGAATCGTTTTTTCCGGGGCATCGACGGATCGCCGTCCCCGCGACACTAAATCTTTAATAGCGTCCAATTCAGCCAGTCTGCAGTCTGCACAAGACTCAGCCAAATAAAAATATCAGGTTCCTCAAGTGAACTTTAACAGAGCAGTAACATTCTGGATTAGCTCTTTAAAAAAAAATAAAAACAATGTGCAGCTCTGGCCTGTTTTCTCTCTCTTCCACTCCCTGGTACGCGTTACCGAAAGCTCCATCTGTGTGTTTTTGTGTAAATAGCTTTTGGTAAGTAATGTGGGTTTAAAGAACAAAAACAAAGCTGGTTTAATGATGTTTATTTGCTGTGTTTCTCGGAGTACTTTGAGTTCCCTCGGAGATGATTTCACGTAGCTGTTGCCCACTTGCTTTGCTATTCATTACACCGTGTGTGTGTGTGTGTGTGTGTGTGAATACTTTCCCCTTCTCACCTCCTTTTCCAACGTCATATTTCACATTCATGTGGCCGACGCATGAACATTATAGCGTTGTGTTATAACCCTGCCGCCTGAACGGTGCACAATGTTCCACAGATTCTTATGAGGGGGTTTCCAAATATTCAACAACAACACGACGCAAAAATAAATAAAAAGCGCCGTTGTAATAAAAACACAAAAAGGCACATCGCGTCATAAAATGTCACCGCAAAGGGCCTAACAAAAATCTCAAAAAAGAGGAAAAAGCAGCACTTAGTAGTGCGTCGATATGCCTGCAAACCTCTCCGTGACATATGGGGAAGGAATTATGCAAAAGGAGCTCCCTAAATAACTGGAAAGCTGTATAATTAGATTTAATTTTGACGAATGCCTTCCGAGATTGCCGGCGCGCTATTAAGAGTAATATTCTTTCTACTCCGCTCAGACGTTCCCTTTTCACTCTCTCGCTTGTCAAGTGTGAGAAAACCTCTGTTTGCTCCGTTGCGCTCAGGACCCCTAAACCGGGGGGGGGGGGGCTTTCACGGGGGTGCCCGAAGGCGAGGGTCGCATTAAAAGAAGCTTTGTTGCAAAGCAACAGGTTCTCAGAGGCGGAAAAATGTCAATTTCGCCTTGATGGCGGCCAATTCCCCCCCCCCCCACCCCCACCCCACCCTGAGTAATGATGTCTTTTATTCATGCTGTCCCTTAAGAGCACAATCCAGCCGCAGTCCATAAACCGTAATTAACCGTTTAGCCTTAAGCTTCGGGGCTACAGACGGGCTGTCTCATTAATTCATTCATCCGTCTTCCCCTAAGTCAACCTGTCCCGGACCGGGAGGGGGATCCGGTTGTTTCGACCCTTGTTTGTCGGAAAAAAAACGTTTCGACGAAAAAAAACAATCGCTCAATCGTATGTTGAAGGAAGAGATTATCTCTTGTGCCAGCAGAGACACTCAAAACCGGCTTCTTAGCACGGCTTAGGCCTTTCCCAGGAGGAGGTGGGTGCTGCTGTTCCCTTCAACTCCCCATCCCCCCCCCCCAACTACCCCTACGAGGCACCGTAGCAGCTGCAGGCGCTTGGAAAACAGATCGCTTAATCGCCGCTAACACGTGTGTTTTGTACCCCCCCCCCCCCCTCCGGTTCAGAGAGTACGGCCACTGGCACCTTCTTGGAGGTTAATGTGATTTGTCCGGTGGTAATGTACACTAATAAGGTGCTTATTGCCCCCCCCCCCCCACCCCCCGCCATATGTTTGTGCTAGACAATACTTTCTGGGTTGAGAGGCTTACTGTCTGTGGGTCCGAAGGATGGAGGAGGTGGAGGAGGAGGAGGAGGAGGAGGAGGAGGAGGAGGCGACAGATGGTCAGCTGGTCTAATTTAGTCTCAGGGTCCTGAAAGCTCGTTATTTGTCTTTCCGGGGGGAGGGGGAGGGGGGGGGGGGGTATTCTGGGTCTTCTGGTCTTCTTCTTCGAGATCCACGCCGATCGGCACGGAGCTCAGTTCTGTTTCGTGATTATTGCGCAATATCAAACTTGAGGGCGTCGCTGCCCCAACTGTGTCAAACCCTGGATCTCAAGGGGAATTTTAATTAAACGTTTTTTTGTTGGGGGGTGGGGGTAAAGCGGCGAGGAATTCCTCACGGGTCCCTGTTGCTTTTGTGTGAAAAGGAGCGCGCCGCTCCTCCATCCCATAATGTGTAATGGCTCCTCGGACAGTTATCTGATTAGCATCGGTCTGATGTGTTCCCGTGGAGGATACCGCCTCGTGGAAAACGCCGTACCGCGGGGTCCACTGTTTTCTTTACTGATTGAGAGAGCATGCTTTTATCTAAAATCCCCAAGTTCCTCTCGCGCAATAATAACCAAGATTAATATTGGATCAAACGCACAAAAAAAACGCATATTTTTTGGAGTGTAAAAAAAAAGGGCCGACAGTTTGCGTCGACGACTCTTCGGCGTTGCGGTGAATACCGATGACACGAGGTCCGTAATCGCCGGGAGGGGAAGTGTCGGGTTGCCGTTTGCTTTCCTAAGTAACGAAAAGATTAACCCCTGAAATCAGATTACGCTTCGTGGCACGAGCCCCAGACAGCGGTGAGGTCGTGCATTGATTGCCTTATCTGTCGTTGGCCAACGAGGTTAAAAAAAAAAAAGAAAGGTTATTTAATGCCGTGTGGGGGGGGAAGGGGGGGGGGGGGGACACACACATGCACGCCGCCGCGTCACCGGATGTGATCGCCTCCATTTTGGATCGGATGAAACGGGCTTTCATGAAAAGAAGAAGAAGAAGAAGAAGAAAGAAAAAGAAGATTCACTAAACTGCGGGAGGAGGAGTGGAGGATCGAGGGTGCTGGGACGGGACCGGCCAACGGAAAGTAACCGCAGCGCTCGGCAGCCGCCGGTAGGCAGCTGAATTTCCACCGGCTCTCTTTTCCAAGGCAACAAAAAAAAAGAAAAAATGATGTCATTTGTCATAGAGCAAGCAGGCCATGATTGCGCGCTGCCAAATTCAGGCATATATTCCCCCTCGCCGTATCTCCACCCTCACTCTGCTCGCCGTGACACCCCGACATCATCCACTCTTGACACTCTTTTCCCCTACGGCTTTTTCCAGATTCCAGCAAAGGCCTGTTTGGAGGAGGATGCTGGCATCGTCTCGGCACTCTTGCAGAGCATTCCTCCCCTGTTGAGTCACTCCCTCTCCCTCCTCCCCTCCTCCTCCCCCCACATGTACAAGGAGGAAGGGCATCAGTTTTTTTCTCACCGTCGCAGGTACGGTGGAGATTTTAAGAACCGGAAGCGGGCCGTTATTTATTTAGCCCGTCGTGTGAATCTGGAGAATGTTTCACCCTCGCCACAAACTATTTAGAAACAACTGTCATTTACACACATTTGCATACCTGCCGGGGTATTGTGTTCCTTGATGACTAAATCTGTCGGGGCCCACGCGATGTAACGGGATAGATCTGAAGTATTTACACATTGGAAAGCAGGTTTTGTGTGTGTGTGGGAGGGGGGGGGGGGGGGGGGGGGGGGGAGGAACAGCTGCCAGGGGTTATGCGATATCAGTGAGGCCCAGGAGGCTGAGAAGGCACGTCCCGAGGCTGCAGAGAGGGCGCACGATGCTGTGAGAAGCGATATACGCCGAGAAGAAACGTGAAAAATGCCCCGTTTGAAGCAACGGCTGTCGACGGCCGTGGTGGTGGGTGGGGGGGGGGGGGGGGGGTCAGCACAGGTTCAGGGTCACGCAGAGGAGCGTCAGGGGGCTTAGAGGGCGTTTGAAGGGGGGGGGGGGTCTTTGCTCCACGTTTACCGAGGATTAGCTCGGGGGCAACAGTGTCCTGTGCCCTCGGAAGGCCCTGCGCTTAGTGACAGTGGGGGGGGTCAAGAGGTCACGCGGTGGAGGTCGCTCCTTCTGCGGCGGGCAGAGGCCCGTAAACAGGTTGTGACATCACATCCTGTGCAAAAGTGAAACGCCTGGAAGGAGGGCACACACACACACACACACACACACACACACACACACACACTGGGCTAGCCTTCTTCCGCTCTCATTGGGGAAACAATGCTTTTTAAAAACTGCCCTCCCAGCTCGAAAACCAAACGTGTTTCTCTTGGCGTTTGTACACAAAGCCACTTAAGCTCTGCCCCGAGCCACCGAGGTATCAGGACATCTTAGCGAGCCGCTCACATGTCAAACACACTTTGCAGCGCCGCACCGGTGACACGGACACCCTCGGTGACCTGGATCGCATCCCCAATTAAGAGGATCAGCTAAGGAGGAGGCAGGGCTTTCTCTAATCTGTTCCCATGACGACAACCCCCCCTTCCCCCCCCCACGAACGATGACTCGCGTCGATCGGGTCGCGTCACTTGAACGCGTGACGCCGCGCTCGTCTCAATAGTGCCGATGCGGACGGCAGCAATCGAGTAATCCTCGTTGCGGGCGTTCGATTCCTTAAGAGCCCGTTTGGACATTTTCCTCTTGGAACGTGTCCCCCCCCCACCCCCACCCCACCTGTATAAATCGTTATTTATCGTATTTTGTTTATGAGGAGGTCTCCTCCTCGCAGGTGGAAATACATAACCACCTCTAAACTATAACATTGCCTATATTTGGTTATAAACAGAACTGGGAAAAAAAAGCTGGAGCCGCAGATGAGTCACACAAAAATAAGATTATCGTGTCGTATGGTTTCTGTTCCTCCTTTTTGGGATAAAAAAACCCAACATTTGTTTACTTTTACCTCCGTTTGTGTCGTTTATTTTTTGCTTCTGGAACTCGGCTCTGTTTATTCTAAAAAAGCCTCTTCTGTTCTGACCAGAAAACCTGGACGCATGACAAGCTCCAGGTCGAATGTCTGTTTATTATCACAAGTGATGTTACAGTAAACTACCTCCGATCTCCTTCCGTGAGGAACACCCCCCCACCCCCCCACCCCCCCCTACCAGCCCTCCTTAAAGAAGCCTCGCCGGTCTCCAGAAACCCACAATGATGTTTCAAATGTGTTGATCCTCTATGCCCACTTGGGGAGGTCACAGTTTGAGGGGAGTTTCATTTCTTTCCCGGAGACACTTCTTCAGTTTTTGTCGGACCCGTCTCGCCCCCCAGTACCGAAGCTCGGTGTCGTATAGCGATGCACGGAGGCGTCTGTATGAGTAGCCCCACGCAAACCAACGCCATTGCAAACCCACCTGAGCAACTGACGTAGTATACATAGCTAGAAGATACATAGAAAGTCTCAGTAGGATGGGTGGGTCAAACCAACACAGGACTTTCACTGACCGTTGTTCACGTCCAGCGTGAAACCAACTCTACGTTATTTTACCGTAATATTGTACTTTATTGTAATTTACGGACTTTACTAACTTTCTTTTTTTAAACTCGTAACCCACGACCTTTTCACAAGTCTAACCAAGTAGTTTTGTTTCGTAAGTAAACCTGAAAACAACGTTTTTGTTTGTACTGTATGTAAGTTTTTTTATTTTTTGGACTGTTTGAATGGAACAAGCGGAAACTGCTCGTTTTCTTTGAACGGGGGGGAAGTTTATTTTGAAAAGACACAATGGCTGTCTATACGTTAACTTCAGAATTATTTTTGGTACCGACCAAAATACGTCTGTACCGCTGAAGCCATCCGAAGTTAACGGCGATCGATCCAATAGATGTCGAGAAGTCTGAAACAAGCCGTTTGATTGGCTCGCGTCGCCTGAGTTAAAATACCTGAACAAGAGGTTTAAATGCGTCTCAAAAGCCGTTGCTCGTGTTCTTCTGGTGACGTAAAATCACAAAAGAAATGAGACACCTCACTCGCGCGTCGTCTCACGGAAAGATAAATCCACCTCGCTTTCCAAAACGAGAAGAATTGGCGCCGAATCTAATGAGCGTGTTACCCAGATCGTTATCACGATTTAAACGATAATCCGCCGCCGGCTAAGCAACAGATCCGTAGCGTCCCTCAAGATTGTTCTTTTTCCCGGCCACTCAACACCCTCTTTCTCAGATTCCTCATGTTTTTAGATTTTATTCTATTTTTTTGCATTAGGAGAGGGTTTTTGGTGGCCCCCGTCCAAAGTGTTTTGTATTATCTCTTAATAATCCGAGGGCCCCTACGGTACGCATCGGTTCAAGCGTCTGATGTTTTCAACAGCTGAGAACACAGGCGCCGGGGACACGCGCTCGGGGATTGTGCGTGTTTTTTATTTTGGGTGTGATACAGCTGACGCGTTCGCATCGGATTCCTGAAGCGAGCTGCAGGAGGGGAACGGCGACAAGTTAGAGGCAGGAAAGAGAGCGTCAACGCAGCGTTCCTCAATCCTCAGGTGCTTATGAACAATGTCAATGTTATGCAGATTATTGAGAGCTCAAAATACCCCCCAAGCCTTTAAATATGTCCCCAAATCCCACATTGGGACTTTCGGTAACAAGGCTGGCTTTGGAATAATTATATATAAATAAATATTTATTTATATATATATATCAGGCAATGCAGCGTGCCTTTTAAGGATGGCTTATAAAGGCCAGCTCAAGCAAGGCAGATGTCTGAATCTTTCATTTTTTCCTTCTCTTTTTTCTGCATTGCGGCTCGTTTTCATCTGCTATTGATTTACCCCCCCCCCCCTTGCTCCCTTTCTCCTTCCCTCCCCCAGCGAGCCCCGTTTCGTCACCCGTCCAGGGCGAAATTTAGGTTGTTTTTTTTTTTTTGCTTAAAAATAGCACTTCTCCCTCGCTCCGATTCCACAGACCAACCCGCTCGGTGGCGTGCGCCTCAAAATAGATACCACGCCGCGGAAATTAAATCCGCGAGGTGTCGCGAGACCCCCGGAAAGGACGGCCGAGAGATTCGGTTTCAGAGACATCGAGCCCCCCCCCCCCCCCTCGCGATGTGCTCGGCGCTGCGCGGATGTGGCAGAGCGACCGGCGGAAACCCAAAACCGGCGGCCGGAGAAACCCTCCTGCGTCAATGCAGCCGGGGGGGATCTCGTGGCTGAACCCCTCTCACTGGAGAATGAATTGGTTCAATGTGAGTCTCGCTGCAGATGACGAGTCATAAGCCTCCCCCGCGTGTCCAAAAAGTCCAAAATGGGAGTCTTAATGGTGCTCACATGTTACCGTTTCCGTGGCACGAAAAGGACTTCCTGAAAGCTGTCAGTCAGAAAAAGGTTCCGAGTGAATGGAAAGTTTAACGAGTCGCTTCTGTCCTGGCCGTTTCTAAGCTCACTGCTATATATATATATATATATATATATATTTTTTTTTTTTCTTCATTCCTTTTCCTCCTCATCTCCAGGTTCTCCGTCTCTGAGCGGAACCGGGACGGTCACGGTTCTGGTGGACGACGTGAACGACAACGTGCCCGTTTTCACCGCCTCCTCCTTCCACACCACCGTGATGGAGAACGCGCCGACGGGGGCCGACGTGCTGCTGGTGAACAGCTCCGACGCGGACGTGGGCGTCAACGGGGTGACGAGGTACCCGTCGGCTCTGGTTCCTTCACGCCGGTTTTCTGACCTTTTTATTCGATTTTTTTATTAGGGAATGCCTTTTTTGTGCCACATTTTTGAGAACTAACAGTCTAAATGTCCTCTCGTTGGAGGATTTCTTATTCTTTTAAAAAAAACATTTGTCTTAATACGATCATAGCACCTTTCCTAAAGAATTAAGCTTATGTAATTTGAGACTTTTGTGGATTAAGCGTAACTTTGACGTGCACTATTAATATTTCTGTATCGAGGCGTCTGAGGCCAGATACAAACGAAGACCCTCCCAATTTCCCAGCAGACACCAGTTCACTGCCGGTCTCCCATTACACTGATAAAGAATCTCTAATTGTCTCTTTTGACCTTTTAAAAAAAGTTATGCTTTTATAAGAGACTGACGACATGCAACAAAAGTGCAAAATTAACTCAAAGTGGGACATTACATGACCCCCCCCAGGTCTCTGCTGCACTTTCAATACAATGCCAGATCCAAAGGAAACGAAGACCCCCCCTGCAGACACCAGTTCACTGCCGGTCTCTAACAAGTCTCTATGTTTTGTTAAGAGACTGACGACATGCAACAAAAGTTCAAAGTGGGACATTGCATGACCCCGCTGGTCTCTGCTGCACTTTCAATCTAATTTATCCACAAGAGGAGGTCAAACTCGGCCGGTTATTCTGATCATTCAAAGGTGCAAAAATAAAAAAATGATCCTTAAATTACCAAAAAATACAATCTCAAAACGGTCTAAATGTGAGATTGTGAGCCTTTTCCCGAACAGACAAAACAAAAGTCAACGTTTCTTTTTTTTACTGAAATTGCATTTAAATCTCCTCTTTTAGACGTCGTTAAGAAGAAAAAAAGAAGAAAATTCATCCACCAGAAATTACCTCATAGGTTTGATTAGTTTTTTCCAGCGACTTCTGAAGGAAACAGTAGATCATTTGCACCCAAGGTTTATTTTAAATTTCGTGCTTTATTTGACAGATTAACGCGGGCATAAAAATCAAATCCATTGTGTGCGTGAGACTAATGAAACCAATTTAAATTTATTTAATTTTTTTTACAATCCAGAGGAGATCTGCGCAGTTCCAGTAACTGCGGCGAGTAATCAGGTCAGCTTTACTTTGCTTTGATTCCCCCTGGTGTGAAAATATCCTTTTCAGGGCCGTGCAGGACTGGGTTTTGGCTTTCCTTCACGCCTTCGCCGAGACGCTTTACCTCATCACCAGCTTTGGGAAATTCCAGGCCGATGTCGCAATCGTCGACAGGAGTTTAAGAAGCAGAGTTTTTAGTCAACACCCGAAGTCGTTGGAGGGGGGTGGTGGGGAGAGCTTCTGGCCGGTCTCTCTCAAGCCGGACACCGACTCTCAAGGTCCGACCCGTCCTCCGTGACCCCACCGGGTGCACATTGGGGGGGCAGGTGGGGGGGGGGGGGGGGTACCGCAGTGCGCTCCAGTTTCCCAAAAAACACGATAATGAGGATGTTAATTGTCGATGACAGTATATGTTGTGCACATCGAGGGGGCCTCGAGGCCCTTAGCGGAGACCAGAACTGGTTACTCTCGCTTGTTAGTTTGATTCTCGCAGTCCATTAAATGAGAGTCCCAAACCTGGACTTGTCTCTGGACCGCGTTGGACAGTTTACGTCCAAATGAGCTTTCGTATCCTCTCCCCGCTCACGCCCCCCCCCCCTTTTTTTAAATATGCACTGGTGTGTGTGTGTGTTTGTGTGTGTGTGTGTGTGTGTGTGTGTGTCGGTTTACATTTACATCCCGGGGCCCTGCTGGTGAAACACGATATGAGCTTTTTTGGAAGCCAAAGCCTGCGGCCCCTCAGTCCCTAAAGGAGTTGCATGTTATGCGGTCTTTTATTCTTATTGTTTGTCGTGTATTTTTTTATTCGACTTCTCCAGCCTGAACCACAGTGGCTCTCTGGGAGCAGTGGAGCAGAAAACTGTTGCTGGATTTCGATACTGGTGTCAAGCCAACAGAGTGTGGTGACCATTACTGTGCTTTTTGTGAAGCTGAAACAGTGCCCTCTATAGGCCACATCAGGACAGTACTGAACAAAAGTCAGTTTGAACATTGTGAATGACTTGTGTATCACCTGACGGTCAGTATTTACAGAAGAAACACAATTTACTGACTGTAACAAAAGATTATTCAGAAACTGAAGTAGCTCCATAGCCACTGAAAAGAGGTAATGATAATAATGATGAGGTAAAAGAGTGATTATGTGTCATTTCATACGTTTAGTTTCCTTTCACTATGTAATAAGTTATGTAGAACACACAAAATATATAAATATATGCAGGTGCAGTAAAAAAAAATAAAAAAAAATAAAAGGTGGATTATATCTTATTATTTTTTACAACAGTTATCAGATCATGGTTTAGAGCTAGTTTTGGAAGGTTTTCACTAATACAAATTGAACTTTCCATCTGCAAAGACAAAGAAGGTTGATTTGCGGATGGAAAAAAAGGGATATTCATCATAAATTACTTTCCAAAACTCAACTTGTTATCTCGCGTCACTTTCACTGAAACTTTTTTCTTCTTTCCCACAGCTACAGTCTGACCGGAGGACACGGCCAGTTCTCCATCAACCCGGCTACGGGACAGATCATCACCAGCTCCCTGCTGGACCGAGAAGACAGAAACAATTACCAGCTGCTGGTCGTGGCAACAGACGGAGGACAGCCCCGGGGCTTGTCCAGCTCTGCCACCGTGTCCGTGACGGTGGCCGACATCAACGACAACCCTCCTCGCTTCCACCACCACCCCTACGTCACCCACATACCCGCCTACACTGCGGCAGGTCAGTACACACCTGGCCGGGTTTAGGGAACGTAATAAAGTAAACGTCTGCTTTTGGTTCAAACGTGACATCCAATTTAAAAGATGCACAATTGAAGAAGAAGAACACACAACATATTGAAATAAGGCCTTATTTGTACGAGAAATAACTCCTGTATACTCGCACATATTTTATTCAGGTTTGTGCATTGAAAGATAAATAAAGATGACTTATCATAAAAACTCATGTGTGTCTCTAGGGTCCCTGGTCTTTGCCGTTACCGTCACCGACGAGGACTCGGGCTCCAACGCCCAGCTGCACTACTCCCTTGTCGGGCGCAACTCTGAGAAGTTCAAGATCGACTCCGTCAGGGGTGCCATCACCGCCAACGAGAAGCTCACCGGAAGCTCAGAGGTCACCCTGACGGTTCGGGTAAAAGACGGCGGAGCGAACCCCAAAACGGACACGACCACCGTGACCGTCCGCTTCGTCACGGGAGGAAACTTCCCCGTCATCACACTGAAGGAGCGCGCGTTCACGTTCCCGGAGAGCCAGCCGACAAACCACGTCGTCACGACGGTGACCGGGTCCTCCATGAGGGGCGGGCCGTTGTCGTATTACATCGCCAGCGGCAACCTGGATAACGCGTTTCACATCGACCAGCTATCGGGCGAGTTGTCCATCAGGCATCCCTTAGATTATGAGCACGTTCAGAAATACGTTCTCTGGGTTGAGGCCAGAGATCAGGGCTTCCCCCCGTATTCCTCTTACGAGAAAGTGGAACTAACGGTGCTGGACGTCAATGACAATCACCCGGTGTTCGATAAGGATCCCTTCCACGCTGAGATACTGGAGAACCTCTCACCGCAGCGGGTGCTGATTGTTTCTGCTGTCGATCTGGACAGCGGGCCTAACGGGCAGCTCGAATACGCCCTCATAGATGGCAACAAGGAGAACAGTTTCAGCATCAATAGAGCGACCGGTGAAATACGAACCACCCGGCCGCTGGACCGGGAAAAGGTGGCTCAGTACACTTTGAAAGTCAAAGCCACCGACCGTGGGTCGCCATCCAGAAACTCGGCGGTCAAAGTGCTCATCAATGTACTGGACGTGAACGACAATGCTCCGAGGTTTTCCAAGATCTTCAGCGCTTCGGTGGCCGAGAATGCCCCGGTGGGTTACACCGTCACCAGGGTCACCACCACGGACGAGGACGCCGGTTCAAATGCCGTGAGCCGATACTCAATAACAGACCCCAGCCTTCCGTTCAACATCAATCCAAACACAGGAGACATAACAATAAGCAGGCATCTCAATCGAGAAGACACGGATCATTATATCGTCAAAGTGTCGGCCCATGACTCTGGCTGGACAGTAAGCACCGATGTCACCATATTTATAACGGATATTAACGACAATGCCCCCAGATTCAGTCGTCCCTCTTACTATCTGGACTACCCCGAGCTCACGGAGGTGGGCTCCCTGGTCACACAGGTGTCGGCCACGGATTCCGACGAGGGCTTCAACGGCAAAATCTTCTATTTCATTCGGTCCCAGTCTGAGTTTTTCCGAATCAACGCCAGCTCCGGAGAGATATTTGTGAAGCAGCAGTTAAAATATCAGAACTCGACAGGCGCTAGCAGCATTAATATAAACCGGCAGAGCTTCATTGTCACGGCCTCAGACCGAGCGGTGAAGCCTCTGATGAGCGAGACGACTGTGATCGTAAACATCGTAGACAGCAACGATAATCCGCCCGAGTTTGATTCGCCGAGCTATTTCACTCCCGTCACTAAAAGTGTCAAAGTCGGCACCAGGCTGATTAGAATTGTAGCTCACGACGAGAAGGACTTTGGCCTTAATTCTGAGGTTGAGTACTTGATAACCGGAGGAAACAGCTCCAGTAAATTCAAGCTAGATAAAACAAGTGGCTGGATTACTGTTGCCTCCTCCCTCACATCTGATATGAATAGGTTTTTCCTCATTGACCTCACGGCGAACGACAGAGGGAATCCTCCTTTGTCTTCGCGGACGTCGGTCCGAGTTGCGGTCACGGAGGAGAACCACCACACGCCTGAGTTCTCACAAAGCCAAATCTCAGCTACCGTACCCGAGAGCCTTGTTGTGGGAACGGCGATAAGGACTTTGTCTGCCAGAGACAAAGACAAAGAAATGAACGGCCTTATCACATACAATATTACTTCAGGCAACGACAGGGGTCTGTTTTTGCTTAACAGCAAGACGGGCGTGTTATCCCTAGCTCACCCTCTGGACTTTGAAGACAAGATACAGCATGATCTTAGAGTTTCAGCTACCGACGGCGGCTGGATCGCAAAAACAAGCTACGTGTCCGTCACCGTGCACGTGAACGATGTGAACGACAACCCTCCCGTGTTTGAACCTGACGAGTACTTCCCCATTGTGCAGGAGAACGTTCCCAGTGGCACCACCGTGGTCAAAATGAATGCCACGGACCGCGATTCGGGACCCAGCGCGGTCATGGCGTATGTGATACAGTCGTCAGACAGTGACCTCTTTGTTATTGACCCGAACACGGGCATCATCACCACCCAGGGCTTCTTGGATTACGAGGCTAAGCAGGTCTACCATTTAACGGTAAAGGCCTTCAATGTGCCAGACGAGGAGCGCTGCAGCTTCGCCAATGTCAACATTCAGCTGAAGGGAGCCAATGAATACGTACCCCGCTTTGTCTCAAAACAGTACTACTTTGAAATCTCTGAAGCCGCTCCAAAGGGCGCAGTGGTCGGGGAAGTGTTTGCCAGTGATCGAGACCAAGGGAATGACGGAGTGGTTTACTACCTGATTTTCGGAAAGAGCAGAAAGAAGGGCTTTGGCATCAACAGGAAAACGGGACAGATTTATGTCACAGGTACTCTAGACCGCGAGAAAGAGGAAAAGATTTCACTAAAGGTGTTGGCAAAGAACAGCGGAAGCATTCGGGGTGCAGATATCGACGAGGTGTTTGTGAACATCACAATCCTTGACGCCAACGATCCTCCAGTTTTTACCCAAGAACTGTACGATGTGCAGGTTAGTGAAGGTTTATCGCCCGGTGGTCTCGTTACCTTTGTGAGTGCCGAGGACTCAGACTCCGTCCCGAGCTGGAGCCGATTTTCATATTCCATTGCTCCCAAGTTTGATCAAAATGTTTTCACCATCAACCCAAAAACTGGCCAAGTGTCCGTGGCTGCAGAGCTTGACAGAGAAACGACTCCTGTGTATAATCTGACGGTTCTTGCTGTGGATACTGGCACGCCTCCCGCAACCGGAAGCACCACCCTGATTGTGAATCTGGAAGATATCAATGATAACGGGCCAACTTTGACAACCGCATATGCCGAGGTAATGGAGAACCAGAGAGCTGGCATCGCCGTTGCAACATTAACAGCATCTGACACGGATCTACCACCAAACCAAGGCCCTTTCCTATTCAGCCTCCTCGGTTCTGGCTCTGCCAACAGCTACTTCAGCCTCAGTCCAGCTGGAGTGTTAACCACCAGTCGAGAGATTGACAGGGAACAGATTAGCGACTTCTACCTCTCTGTCGTGATCAAGGACTCTGGTGTGCCTCAGATGTCCTCCACGGGAACGATTCACGTCAAAATAAACGATCAGAATGACAACCCTTCAGAGCCGAGGGCCGTGGAAATATTTGTCCACTACTTTGGCAATATGTTTCCCGGAGGTTCTTTGGGAGACGTCAAACCCCAAGACCCTGACATTCAGGATAGATTCCATTGTTCCCTCATTCCCTCATCCTCCGGCCTGTTTAATATCCCAACTGGAACGTGCAGCCTCAACTCTAAAGCCCGCTCAACAGATGGAACCTTTGAACTAACCATCCGCAGCAGTGATGGTGTCCACGGTTCAGTCAGCAATACAGCCCGAGTCCTCTTCATGGGTTTCACCAATGCCACAGTGGACAACAGCATATTAATTCGGCTCCACTCTCAAGGAGTCAAAGGCTTCCTAACCAACCACTACCTCAGCTTCCTACGCATTGCCAACTCTCAGCTAGCGGGACTAGGCACCGGGGTGCTGCTTTATGGAGCATTCGAACTCAACAATCAGACTTTCCTGATGGCAGCTGTGAAACGAGGCCACGGACAATATGTCAACCCCAGTGGTGTGGCCACATTCTTCCAGAGTATCAAAGACGTTTTATATAGGCAGAGCGGGGTGCAAATAGATGCGGTGGACCATGATCCATGCACACGCAACCCGTGCCAGAATGGAGGCAGCTGCAAGAGGCGTCTCAGTGTCGGGCCTGACATGAAGACAGAAGAAAGTGTCCCCGTGATCCTCGTTTCCAACCACCCCCTGCAGCCCTACGCCTGCAGCTGCAGGCCAGGGTACATGGGAGCCCTGTGCGAGACGGACATCAACGAGTGCCAGCCGTCGCCCTGCCACAATGGCGGCACCTGCCACAATCTGGTGGGGGGATTCTCATGCACCTGCCCTGAAGGTTTCACCGGCATGGCCTGTGAGAGGGATGTCAACGAATGCCTTTCCAATCCCTGCAAGAACGGGGCGCTTTGCCAGAACTTCCCCGGCGGCTTCAACTGCCTCTGCAAATCCGGATTTGCAGGTACTACACACGCGGGAGTCACATTTTATGTCCGACCACTCATGTTAGACCTAGGGAGGGTGGGGACATACACTCACACAATAATGTACTCAAGAGCACATGGCTTTGGCTCCAAGGAAAAATATTTGCTTCTCAATGTTTCCAAGAGGTGTAGTCATAGCATACAAGCGTGGCTACAACTGCTTTTCGGATTGCTAGTTGGGGAGATGATGCATATCAGCCTGCCATGTTTGCTTTAATAAAAAGGACGAGTCGAAGCTGACCCCTGTCAGGACTTTGAGAGTAGAACTCCGTACACAGCTCACCAGTATCACGTTTCATTGTGTGCCTCCATGCGCATGCAGTTATGACCACACACAGATACGGGTTCTAATGCAACTGTACACTCAAGGACTTCTTAATCAAGGACTTCTCATTCGGCTCCGTTTCCAGTTGTATGACAAATGAGCAGCTTTATGAAAGATCCAATCAGGCCTTTCCATTTGGAAACGTAATGAATACGCCGCGCTATTACCCCTCGATAAAATGGGAGTGGATTTTAAGTGGAATTACTTAGAACAGTCATTTAAATCCTGCATGTTTTCCAGCCGCTGACTTCAGCATCTGAAAGATATTTTCAGAGCGGTGGCAGGCGATTTGCCTCAAATCAAGTCATTACTGTCCCGTTTTATTATGACGATAGAAAATGACCACAAATCTTTTAGGGTTTCATCAAGATAAATGACCCTTTTGTGAAGAAATGCACCTATTGACTTACAGTAGTTTGCATGCCCTCACGGTGAACCCTCAACTTCCTGTTATCCCCGCCTGCTCTTTGGCAGCAGAATCAATCTCCATTAAGCAAACTTGTCTCAGGATTTACAAGCTCAAATACATTTGAGGGAGTTCATTGTCAGTTTCTTTGTATTGTGCCATGCCTGGATCATTTATTGTCTTGCACCAGTCCATCATTTTTATTATCAGTGTCACATTCCTTATCGTGATGTTAAACATTGCAACTGTTTGTCTCTCTGCACTGCCAAAAAAAACACCAAAAAAACAGCCCAACGTTATTTGATCTTTGCAGCGAGTTTGAAAATCAGATTAAATCTCAGAGAGAAAAAATTCTGCCAATTGAGTGAGATCATGTCTTTTTTTTTTTTTCTTCCTCTGAAAGTTTCAAGATGTTTTGGATCAAATGATGTCATCTCGGACAAGTGATTCCTCTTCCACAATTGCATCACATTGTGTCGAGAAACATTTTTATGAAACGTGAAACGGCACTAAAACAGATGACATTACATCTTCGTATTATCCGTTTTATGGTTATTTCAACAAAAAAAACTTTTTTTTTTTTTTTCAAACTCGCTACAACTTCACTTCAAATGATTTGTTGGGAGTATTATTTTTACAGCGTATTTCTCAGCTGTGAGGTGATGAAATGCCTGCATGACTTGGCCTGTGGGGGAAGTGAACTGTGTTCCCCTCGGGTTTTTTTTTCCCTGTGTTGTCTGCCACCTCATCCATTTTAATTTGTGTTGTTCTGTGAACCCAGGCAAAACGTGTGATTCCATCATCAATCACTGTGAGTGTAACCCATGTTTTAATGGCGGGTCCTGTCAGAATCGGGTGGATGGATATTACTGTCATTGTCCATTTGGTAAGTAATAGTAGGAAACTTTTCAGGTTATAAGCAAACCTTCAGTTTCAGTCCTGAAAATAAAATAAAGTCACGCTGTTATTATTCTACTGACGTTTAATTTTGTCTCTCCATTTGTCATGATTATCGTCTATAAGCCTCCAATTTGGGTAAAAATAACTTCTCGAGGAGCCGAGATTATGACCAGAGAGCATTTAAAAAATCTGCTTTGTTAACACTAAATACATAACTGATAATATCGCTCGATGAAGATTCTGTTTCATCTGTGGATATTTATATCACGGCGGCACCCGTGAATCATTCATCAGCTTCCTCCTCTTGATTCCTCTTTTTGGTTTCGTTTTCCGGTCCTCAGGGGTTTTCGGCAAACACTGCGAACTCAACAGCTACGGCTTTGAGGAGCTCTCCTACATGGAGTTTCCGTCTCTGGATCCCAACAACAACTACATCTACATCAAGTTCGCCACCCTGAAGAGCAACGCGCTGCTCATGTACAACCACGACAACCAGACCGGAGACAAGGCGGAGTTCCTGGCTCTGGAGATCTTCGAGGGACGGATGCGCTTCTCCTTCAACTTGGGAAGCGGCACGTACAAACTGATGACCATGATCAAAGTTTCGGACGGGCAGTTCCACACAGTCATCGCCAGGAGAGCCGGGATGGTGAGCTACGTCTATTTAAACGTTTTTCATCGTGCATTCTGTTGTGGCTTCATCGAACATTCATGGCATGAACTTTATAGTTGTTACAGTGTTTACGTCCTGAGCTTTCAGAGCTGGAACCTGCATCCAAACGTTGCTTTTTTATTCTTTTTTGTTGCACCATCAGATGATAAGTAACCCCCCCCCCCAAAACCGTGGGTAGCTCAGCTTATGGTTTTTTTACGCTTTATGGCTCGTCGTGATTTACGATGCGCGGATCCAAAATGGCCCTGAAGGTTGAAACTCTGTCTCCTGTGCTCTGAATGAGAGGCTTCTCCCTGCCAGCAATGCAGTGGCAAGGAAAGAGATGGTGTGTGTGTGTGTGTGGGGGGGGGGGGGCTCCTGCTGGACTTCAAATCTGTCATTTCCCACCGTGCGCTGAGAGTTTCATAGGAAGCTGGTAAAATCGTTAAATAGTTTTTTTTTGAGACGGTGCAGAGTGACGGGATGGAAAAGGAATACAGCGCACGTGGTGGAGCAGCGATTCTGTCCGCGCACTGTTCCCAGCGAGTGTTACGCAGGTTCGTGTGACGGCTCTCGAAAAAGGAGACAGAAATATAAAGTGAACCCGATCGCTGTGTTTGCAGAAGTCGCTGCGGGTCATTTCGGCGGTCGGGGCCCCCGAGGTCTGTTTCTCGAGTCGATGTCAGAAAAGCAGACAGAAACCACGGACACGGTCACGCACCGCTTCGTCTGGAAGACTCCGAGTAATCAGAGGGGAGCGGAGAGTTCACAGATTCCGTTACAGTCGTAATTACAGCCATCGGACAGCGACGTTTAATTGTCAAATGCGATAAATGGCACACGGTTCGTCTCTCGGCACGGGGGGGGGTGGGTGGGTTGCGCAACAGGCGATCTTTTGTTCGGGTGTCGGTCCAATGCAGCTGTCTGCCAATGTCTCTAATAATAAACGAGTTGAATGTGCACGACATTATTGCAGGTTTAAGTTACGCCGTTTGAACCTTGCGTTCATTGATTTCATCTTTGTTGGCCAACGTTAATCGAAAAAGTGCTAACAGTGCAAATTATGGCAAACATGCTGACAGCTAACAGTGCTAACGGTGTTAACAGTGCAAACTATTGCAAAAGTGCTGACATAGCTAACAGTGCAAATTATGGCAAACATGCTGACAGCTAACAGTGCTAACGGTGTTAACAGTGCAAACTATTGCAAAAGTGCTAATAGTGCAAACTATGGCAAACGTGCTGACATAGCTAACGGGGCTTTCCTGAGGAGGGAACCGGAGGGTGGGGCGCTGTTGGTCGAGACGGCGTTATCGGCTGTAGCCGTCTGTTAATTGGTCAAAATCTGTGTTTTCTTACTCTTTTTCCCCATTCGGTGGTGTCAACGGTTCCCCCATGAGAGCCGTCAAAGCCACATCTGTGCATCATCCCGAGTAACCGAGAGGTCGGTGTTGCTACGCTTCGAGCTGAACTCGTGTAAATTCCATTCAGTGGATTTGAGTGTAGGAGAATAACACATGAACATCAGTGTGATCGTGTGACAGCAAATGACACGTCTGGCAAAGATCACAGCTGGGAACATCTAATCAGAGAGCTCTGCCGGTTTATTTTAAAATCACGGGTTTTAAGAAGTCTTCTATGAATGATGTTCGCAAATTAGGACTCGCTGTCGCTGATTAGCACGAGAGGCTAGTAATGAAGCTTTTGAGTCGATGAGTTATTCGTCCTCGACGCAAGCAGGAAACCTCGGTTCCGCGTCTGCACCACAACAGAGGACATCGCATTAGTCACGGGGGGAAAAAACAATCATCTCCAGAGGCTTCTTCCTCTTCCACCGATTGTTTTTGGGTTACATTGGGTTTTAATTTGAGATCCACATTTTCTCCACCGCAGTGTGAGGTCCTTCGACAGCGACTGAGGCGCCTTTGATCTCAGGAAAAGGACACTAATGAAATGTTCGTGTTTTTCTTCACGAAGTCACGATGGTGTTCTTTTCGAGACAAGCGAGTCCCGTTGTTCGCTTGTCGTCGCTTTTACTTTGACTTTCTTAGCGTCCATGTGTCGGACTCATGTGTGTTGTGAGGTCGGGGTGGGGGGTCGTGCTCTCCAGGATGATTTGTGTTGGGGGGTCCCGTGTTTACTTAAGATCCAGGAGAGGTGGAGCGGGATTGCCCCCGTGTTTTTTAACACTTTCACACGCTTTTCCGCCACATTTTCCCTCACCAGCCCATTTCTCTTCCAGTAGGGTCGTTCCCTCTCAGAGCAGAGAGAGAGAGAGAGAGAGAGCAACCCACATCTGGACTAAAGCTTTAGTACCATTAACGGGAAAATAGGAAATGTTTCACTGTAATGTATGGCTGTAAAAAAAAAAGAAAATACGTTATGCCACTCGCCCGTCAACCACCGTGATGAATCGATGAAAACTAATTGGCCTACGTGCCATTCGACGGACAAACGCTCACATTAACGACGGGAATCGAAACGCTCTGGGAGAAATAACGGTTGCGGTTGAAGTCACCCTCAATGGGTTGAACCGGAACCCCGGAGTGAACACCACGCTGCGGTGCATAACAAGATATTTAGTCTGGCGCACGTCCAGTTCCAGTTGATGAAGATGTGAACGCAATCACATTATTTTCAGGAGAAGGAATAATGTCGCGGACGAGATGCTGTTGCTGATCTCAACAGATCCTACACGATATACGTGCAATGTAAAAACATAGCTGAGTAAAATGTCTAGAGAGAATGCGTATGTGTGTGTTGTGCGCATATTTAGTGCATTAAAGTCTCTGCTGGGCCCCGCTAGCTAGATAACGGCCGCTGACGTAGCGCCAACCCCTCCGGTTCCCCCCCCCCCGAGGCTAACGCTGCTCCGTCGTTAGCGCTGTCAGCACCGTTAGCTTCTAGCCGTCGCCATGTTGAGAGCCCGCGTGAAGGCAACAGATACGCTCTGAGTTCCTGTATGGAAAGCTTTTTTTAAAAAAGGAATTGGTCAATATTCTCGTGTCTTTACGGTTAATACGAAGCTAGCACCAGCAGCTAACTTAGCTTAGAAGAAAGACTGGAAACAAGCTAGCTGGGCGCTGTCCAACGCTGACTAAACCCACATACCAGCACTGTTATCTGTGTTGTTCTTTGTTTTATTTAATGAACATGTATGTGCTCCACAGCATTCCTTAATACATATGAATGACATTAAGATATATTTCTTCACATCAGATAAAACTGCATGCTGTTGGCATGGCTCCAAACTTAAAGAATGGGCTGTATGATAGTTTTGATCAATCTTTGTCTATTTAACTACCTTAGGTTGCTATAGAGTAGCTCTGCTAGGCTAGTTAGCTAGTTAGCTAGGGAAAGAGCAACTCCACCTTTGGCTCCGCCCACTCAGACGTTGACTTAAAACTAAAACCTCAAGTTCGCTGACGGACATCTGGAAGAAAACTGTTTGCATTGAACCGGCACAAGTGACACGCTCACTCACACGTGACACCGATTATAAATAAAGTGAAACAGAGTGGCTTCAACCAACTACGTCAACCACAGTCTACCAGAAAAAAAATAAAATAAAAAGATGACCCCAATAATTGACCAGCTGTTGTTTTTGAAGACAATCACACGTAACGTGCACGTGTGTGTGTGTGTGTGTGTGTGTGTGTGTGTCTTTTCCTTGTCATCCTGCAGGCTGCATCCCTGACTGTGGACCTGTGCGGCGATGACCAGGAACCGGGCTACTGCGCGGTGAGCAATGTGGCGGTGCACACCGACTGGTGAGGAGAAACACACACACACACACACACACACACACACACACACACACACACACCTAAAGTACACACAGATGTTCAGTCTCTGGGATCCGACCGTACGCGTCGCGTTGACAGTTCCAGGTCCGAGGCTTGAAAAAGTCCATGCGCGATGATTTGGGCTAAAAAAAAGTGGGAAAGCTTTGCAGAACCAATAGTTTTTTCTGCGCCTGGAGGGGAACATTTTTAGCTGATTTTCTTTTTTTGTTTTTTTTCCAGCAATATAGTACAAACAATGTCTCAATTCATGTTCATCCACACTGTGTGTTTGTTGAGTTTGGCTCATTTTGCTCCCAAAAAGCAGAATAAACCTTTAAAATCCAAATTAAACGGAATCCCATCCACGCGTTCACATTTTTAATCACGGATCGAAGTGTTTATTATCTCTCGCTCACAATAGAGAGAAGAATGCAGCGTATAACACAGCTCCGTGGAGAATAGAAGCGTTTTTTTACGTTATTGCTCATTTCATTCAAGTATCCGGATGAATCACACAACAAGTACAACAAATGTAATCACTCGAACATTTCTGTGCACTGATGGGCTGCAAAATGGAGTCATTTGTTGTAAATGTGCAATGCATGATGTAAACCTTTCATCCAATCACTGGGTGACCGTTGCCTTTGCACACCGCTCTGAGCCAGCAGGCCTTGTGGGGTGAACATTTGACACTGTACACATGTGTGTGTGTGTGTGTGTGTGTGTGTGAGAGAGAGGGGGAGCAGAAGGTTTATTTTGTAAAGGTCTCGGGATCCTGTTGTTGTGAAACTCGTTGACCCGCAGTGTCTTTCTGTGTGTGTGTGTGTGTGTGTGTGTGTGTGTATGTACTTGAATGCATTTGAAAGTTTTTTTAGATTTTTGTGCATATGCACTTTTGTCACTGCGTGCATTAAGTCTTTGTGTGTGTGTGTGTGTGTGTGTGTGTGCAGGATCCTGGACGTGCAGCCCAACAGGCTCTCGGTTGCAGGCGTCAGGTCAATAGAACCCGTCCTTCATCGGCGCGGTCAGGTCGCCACCCACGACTTTGTCGGCTGCATCATGGAGTTCGCCGTCAACGGCCGCCCGCTGGAGCCCAGTCAGGCGCTGGCATCGCATGGCATCCTTGACAGGTCCGCATACCCAAACCCCCCCCCCCCCCCCCCACACACACACCCCCCACCCCACACCCGCTTTACACCCTCTCTCCATCATCTCCCTCTTCTTCCCATCTGTCCGTCTTCTCTAACCTCCTCGACTCTCGCTGTGGGACATCTGTTCACAATCCCAAAGCCCTCTGGAGAGTTTTTAAAAAAGATGTGTTGTATTTAGTTTTTTTATTCAAATAGATTTTGTTGACGTGTGAGTGTGAGGGGGGGAATTGCAGAATTCCAGAGATTTATTTTTTTCTCCTTTTCTGTCCTGCTGGTTGAATAGCGAAGGCGAGAACAGATCTTTTAATATGCTAATCCTCTTGAGGTTCTTTATGTTTTTTTGTGGGTTTTTTTGTATTGCAGCGCGGGAGAGAGAAATCACGGCTCATCTGCTCCCTTTTACTGTGCGTCCGACGTGTCAAACTGACGTTGTGTTTATTGTCTGCAGATGTCCGAGACTGGAAGGAGCCTGCACCGCCAGCCCCTGCAGACACGGGGGCACCTGCCTGGACCACTGGTCCTGGCAGCAGTGCCAGTGCGTGGACGGCTTCACCGGCAAATTCTGCGAGAAATGTAAGCATATTTTTTTTGGGGGGATGTTATTTATTGCTGAGGCTGCACTCATTAAGGAACGCTCCATCGTGACTATTCATGATTCTCCCCTCCTCGAACGATGAGTCATCGAACTGCACGCCAGCCACATAAATGCGTTTTATTTGAGGACGATATTAATAACTTAAAAGAGGCAAAGGGACATTTGAGGCTCACAAAAAAACTTGCCAGAAGCACGCAGCTCCTGTGTGAGGTGCGACATCACGTGAAGCAACGTCACCACGTTTGTTTTTGAGAAGTTCTTATTGTTACTTGTTACTTATTGTTGGTTTGTTTTTGTTCTCGGGTTTATGGCACGAAAATAGGATCACGGCACTTTTTCCGCTAATACAAAATACAATACTCTCTCTCTCTGTCATGTGTTTCTTCTTCGGGAAGAGAACAAATAAAACACGATGCCAGGGAGTGACGAGTAGGAATGTCCTCTTCACAGAAGGAAGAAACGAGCTTTATGGGAAGATTTTAAGACGTAATACCAGTGGTGCGACTGAGACGCTGCCAATCGTCTCGGTCCCGCGGTCGCAGTGAATCGAGTCAAGTTTACCCATCAGCCAGTGGAATAGAGGGTGCTGGGAGCTCGTGACTCTCCTCGCAGGGCTTGTTGGGGACGTACTTGCTTGTTCACACAGTTTATCATAAAGATGGATGTATGCCATCAACAGTCTCACATACAGTGTAACAGAGCAGAGCTATATCGAAGCGTCGCAACGCATTAAAATCCCATTAAAATCCCATTAAAATCCCTTTATTCACGTTCAAAATAACTGAAGAGATCCTGTAATAATAAGACATTAAATTCTGCGCTTCTCAGCGCCACTTGGAAGCCGTAATGGACTCAGCTGATGTGACGAAAGCTCAGTGGAACTTGGACCGGACTTGTGTGACTGTGGGCTGTGAGGAGAGGATGTAACACAATGTATAAAGCACGTCTTTTTCCCCCAAAATTGTTGTATATATTCCAATGTTCGTAAAAAAGAATGATCAAAGAGTTCAGTTTTTTTTTTTTTACGATTTAAGGCATTGTAACTGCACAAAAGGATCTTTTTGCGTGCTCTCCTACTTCCATAAGAGTTGAAGGACTTTTAATATGCTGCAGTGAAAAAACAAGGCCAATAAAAGAAAAAGAAAAAACTGCTCTGGGCTCAGAGGGTTGGAGCACACATTTTGCATTTACACGTCCACCAAAATTGAACTTGACGGAGTAAAAAAAAAATGTGCACAGATCCACCGTCGGCTGATTCACTGAGCAGATTTTTTTGATGTTGCCGGCTGCGGCCTCGTCGTCAACGTCTCGCCTACGCTTTCCACGAACGTACGATTTCCGCGGTGCATTCGAGAGCAATTTTTGAGCGGGGGAGAAACAAAACATACGTCGTTGTAGTGGAAAGCGTTATGAAACCACAGACATTTCAATCGCACCGATATTTTTATATTTCAACTGCGTGTTTAAATCTAACTCTGAAGCGAAATGACACCGTTTCATGTAATTAAGGCCGTAGCCTGATCTTCAAAAACACATTTATTTTTAATAGCAACATATTTTGTACTTTTTAGGGGTTAATCTCATTGTATTTTGGATAATAATAATACCAAACTTTAAAATATTAGCAAAGTTTAGGGTTTACTGTGTATAGCTAATATGCACAAAGTAAATCCACACTATTGCATCAATGTTTGGGGATTACATTTATATGTCAGGTACTTATGGGGAGTAGAGTTATGGTGCCTTGCTCAAGGGGACCCACGCAGGCTGGACCTTCATCTTTCATGGCAAGGTCTTTGAAACCACCAGTGAGAATGTGAGGACCAATTAGTGGTTATGGCAGAAGGATTAGGAAAATCATATTAGAGTGTCCGCCAGCTCCGGGGTGGAAATATCACTCTTTTTTTTTTAACAGCCCGCTTGTGAAACCCTTGTGAAGTCGGGGGACAGGATTTTGAAGATGTTCTCCCATCTTCGCTCCCACAGACATGACGGCGGACACCGCCCTGTCCCTGGACGGGACCGGCCGCCTGGACTACTCCCTGAAGCGGGGCCCCAAGCGCGACGTCCTCCTCAGGCAGTCGCTGCGGGGCGCGACCTCCGACCTCGCCGGCCCCAGCAGCCTGGAGGTCAAGTTCAGGACGCGCAGCAAGAGCGGCACTCTGCTGCACGTGCAGGAGAGCAGCAACTACACCACCGTTAAGGTGAGCGAGGGGAAGGTGTTCAACATACTGTGAAACAACGTCTGTATGAGCGTTCTGCAGACTGCACTGTAACGGCACATGTGGTAAATTCGTCATACTGCATGTTCCCATTCTCTCAAATACTTTCTATTTTTAACAGAAATATCAGATTTTTTTTTTGCGCTCTCGCTCTCTCATGCACTGTTTAGTAATTCAGACCTCTGAATAATGAATCGCAGCGCCTCGGGTCGTGGTTTCACAATAAAAGCCCTTCATGGAAGCGGTCATGGGAGGAAGTCTGGAGTTTGCGTTATCAGCACACAACAGCAAATTAATATGGCCAACAGGAGCGGATGAAAGAATAGAAAAGCACATTTAAAAGAAATTAAAATACACTTCATCAAACTACAAATACAGTTCAGTTTAGGTCAGTGGAGGGCCTGCTGTGTTCCTGCTGCTATAGTTGTTTTAATGTTGTGTGAAGGTGGAAAACAAAGCTGCTAACAAACAGGCTAACTTGCTAACTACCTAACGTTAAGCAGCAGATAGCTGGTACTAATGTTAGCTAGAAATGCTAATGTCTTTAGCTAGCTACGATAATGTTTAACATGAAAGTAACAAGTAATAAGAAAGAAATGCAAAAATATGTACGTTGTTAGTTAGTTTGCTCACGACGTTAGCATAGGTTAACACAACTTTACAAGTTAGTTATTTTAAATATTAAGCTTGTTTTGTTTCCCCTGGTGTTATTGTTGGATGTCGCGTGGAACAACAAATATATATATATACATTTATTTCTATATATATATATATATATTTCTATATATATATATATATTTTATTAAACAGGATATTTATATTTATATATATATATATATATATAAATATACGGTATAGACATACAACTTCCAACCCAGTTTTAAATGTATATAATGTGCAGTGTACTTAAATACTCCCCACGTACACACGGGGAGCATTTTTCCCCCAAAAAACTAAAAGCACCACAAGTCGTAGCAGAAGATCCGGCTGAGTTTGCTGTTGTTGCTCAGCTAATTGCATCAGCCGCGAGGACGTGGAAGACTCGTTAGCGGTCATCATTAGTTCACCATCGCCATTAGTTCCCAGTCGGCGCCCCGACAAACGTTACAATAAGCCGTACGTTTTTGTATGCAAGCGTGAATCAGATGTTGTTCCCACATACATGCAACTTTAATTCTGAACTATCGATCAACTCGGCCACCTCCGATCCCTCTCCATCTGCCCTCGTCTTGTTCTTGTTCCCATCTCCCTCTGACTGATCGCTCACCCCCCCCCCCCCCTCATCCCCCCCCCCTCCCCCTCATCCCTCACCACCACTCAGGCCCCTTCCCACTTTCAGTATCAGACTTCCTCCCTTGTATGAGTTTGTTTTTCCTCCGAGCTCCGAGCAGCTTCTGGTGCTCACCGAATCCCCAACACAGCTTCTCCAACAGTCCGGAGGAGGATTATAAGTACCATGACGCCTAAAAGAGCAAAACAGCAGGGACCCACAGTGTATGTCCATATGTTATGTACATGACTCTGAACTAAATATACTGATAGATAGATATATATATATATAAACCTTGTTTAAAGATGTTTAACAGATAAACTTCATGATTGGTTTTCCAGCTTTTCGAGCACAGTTTTCTTTGGCTTGGGGGACTTTCCGCTTTTCCCATTTTAAATCAATTCTTCCGGAAGCTACTTATCATAGCAGATTTTTTGGGGGTCTTTGAAAAAAAAAAAACGGGATTACTTTTCCATCGAAGCCGGGAGCCTCACGTATGAGATTACCATGCACGGGGAGAGCCGCGCGATGCGTCGTCCAGGCCAAAGTGAGCTTGATTAATTTCTTTTAAAGCCTTCACCGGTGGGCGTTTTTTGAATGAGTGCATTTTATTTTTTTTTTTTTTTTGAATGAGCGCTCCTCGTCTTCGTTTGTTATTAGCGAGCTTCTGGTCATCATCCGGCTGAATAACATGAGCCGCGCTCAAGTCCGGGGAGAACGTGATTGACTGCGCCGCGTCCCGCCGGGAGGAGGATTTACGAGCGACGGGGGGGGGGGCGCATTTTTTTGTTTTTTGATCTCTGACCTCGACATCGGATCCCGACGGGTTGCGAATGCAGCGTGGCGTTATGGTTCTTTTTAGGCCCGAGAGAAGACTTCCTCTCGTGGTTCATGATTGATGCTGAGGTGATAAGCCTGCGCCTTCATCTGAAAAAAAAAATGTAGCGGCTCTTTCTCGGAGAACAGCTATTCATCAAACACAATTTAAGAATGACTAACCCCGCGATGCAGTTTCTCCGGTATCTCCTGCAGTCCGTCCGCTCACCTCTTATCTACGATGTGCAATGTTTGGATACCACGACACGTTCTCTGTTTCTTCTCCCAGCTGAGGAACGGCAACGTCCACTACATCTCGGACGCCGGCGTCGGGGGGAAGGTGGAGCGGACCGTGGGAGAAGCGGCGCTGGCGGACGGCCTGTGGCACACGCTCCGGCTGGTGAAGAACGGCTCGGCCACGCTGCTCCTGGTGGACGGCAGCCACCCGAGGGTCATCCAGCACGCCACGCAGGACTTCGGGGGGCTCGATGTCGTGACCTTCTCCCTGGGAGGCATCCCGCCAGGACCCGCTCAGCAGAAAACCGCAGCAGGTGAGGCTCGACGGTGGACGGTGTCGCTTCAATTCCTCGATGTGGTGGCAGCTGGTTTAGTCCCTTCCTCCAAAACACGGGTTTAAACACACTGGTCGGTTTTTAAGACTTCCGTAACACGTCTACTTTGAGAGACCAAGCGGAAAGAAAACAATCCAAAATAGACTTTTTTTAAGTGTTTTGTTTTACTGCTTTTGTCTTTTTCGCCGTCTGTGGTTTTCATCTCAAAATTCACCAAAAGTTTCCTTTAGATGATGCGACTTTTGCTTATTTTAACGTTTCATAAAGCTTCTCAAACAAAAACTATATAATATTTTTTATGTGCGTAATCAACTGGGGAAGTTTCATGGTAATATCTATTTGGCTTTTTTGGGGTGTTTTTTGTTACCCTATTTCACCTGTAGTGTAAAATAAATGTATGTCGTTTTCAAAACATACCGTTAAAGGCCGTTTTCTCTCAATTAGTTTCATTTCTATCGATTTTCTGAAGGTTTTTAACTGAGGGGTTTGTTAATAATCTATTCATTTTAATCGTAAAAATATGCTGGCGATGATTTTGTGATTTATGGAGCAACACAGGGAGAAGTCCAAGATAATCAGATATCCTGTTCTGCAAATATATGCAAATAAGCACTTATGTATTAAGACTATGCCTCATTTACATATATAAACATACAATTCCAGACAACTTGTAAGTAATTAACTTGGGGAGGTTTCATGGTGATATCTTCACTGGAGTTTAAAGGAGCTGCTGGCCCCGCTACTAGAGTTTAATCAGATAGCTTTAGTGTCCCATGAAGAACTAAATACTGTCTCGGGGGGCTTTTCTACCCTTTCAAGAACACATTTCAATGTTTTTTTTTCAATCTAAAAATCACAGTTTAGATAACGGCCGCTCCAAAACCAACGGGTGGCGGTCAGACCCCTCGTCGAATGTACACTATATTTACGTGCATGTGCGTGAATGGACATGTGTATTTACGTGCTGTGTAAGCTGTCCTCGCCAGGAACGCCGTGTGAGCTTTCAAAAAAAAAACTGGCGTTTGACCAAGAAACCACTCTTTGCCTACTGTAAATAACTAATGCAGCAGCACATGTTAAGGAAACCACTGAGATACTGTAACTGTGTGCACATGCACATGCCGTTCTCGTGTGTGACAGAGCACTCCAGAACAAACCCGCTTTCCCCCCCCAAAAAATGAATTAATAGCCTGCTGCTCAAAACTGCTGACCATATTTGGAGGTCGTCCAACAAAACTCCTGGAACTGAAAGTGTGCTTCTATTTGCGCGCTGCTTAGATTTTTACCTGCTATGAATTAACATGGCTTAAATAAATGTTTCTTTATCAGAGTATCATTTATTCACAAAACAACTAATGTGTGTGTGTTTTCGTCCTATTTCCATGGACTCTCCTCTTCGTCTAGACTCAGATCACAGATCAGATGTCCTCGAGCATGAGCGGTTTGGAAAAGGTGAAAGGGGGCGGGAGGGTAATGCAACACAGTACATTTTAGAATGTTAAGGGGAGGGAAAGCTAACCTAATACTATGCACTAATATGGTAAAAAGAAAAAGAGCAAATTGAATTATTTGTGGACCCTTTTTTTACACAAAACAGGCCAACTCTGGTTTGTGGCCGGCTGCCTGTGAACCAACCTTTTTAACCTCAATGTGCGTCTGTGACGGACTCACTTTTCAAGAGCTAATGAAGAAGGCACGAATGGATTCAATCTGCACGTGGAATGAATTCAGTAAAAAAAAAAAACTATTTACATCGGCAAGGCAACGCTGTCGGGCTACACATGAAGGAAAATAATAGAATTTGACGCAGACACTCAACCCAGATGTATGTCTTTAAGCTACATTGGCTCCGACGATGGATTCCCTGTTTGAAAGATATTAAATCAAGTCAAATTGGGCGGTGCTAGATTTGTTCTTTTTTTTTAATATTAATTGTTGGAGGAGTTCACTTCTTGTTTTTGTTCGTCCTAATCTTGAACCAATTTCCTGTCTAAACAAAGTAGCTTTCGCTCCGATTATAGCTCCACGTTCCTGATATTTACAAGGAAGCGATCCCGTGTCGGTCAGACATTTTGAAGATCGGTCTGGTGGCAATCGGAAATCATTCCTCTCCATGCTTGTTAGCTGCTTCTTGTTATCTAAACCAGTCGTTCTCTGCTTTTAATTCGCAGGGTTTGACGGCTGCCTGGCCTACGTGAAGTACAACGGGGAGAACCTGCCATACACCGGGGACCACGGCCTCGTCACCTTAACCAAGACCAGTTCGTCCGTCAAGATCGGCTGCAGAGGTCCCAACCTGTGCGAGAGCAGCCCATGCTGGGACAGCTTGATGTGCGTCAACCAGTGGTACGCGTACCAGTGTGTCCCACCCGGCGACTGCGGCTCGAACCCCTGCCAGAACCACGGCAGCTGTGTGCCGGATCCCCGCTCAGGGTTCACCTGCGTCTGCTCCGAGTTCTACACGGGCAAGAGCTGCGAGACCTTGGTGGCCTGTCTGGGCGTCCAGTGCCCTCAGGGTAACGTCTGCAAGTCGGCCAACAACGGCGGCTTTGTCTGCAGTCCGAGCCCCGCGTCGGAGGCGATGGTCCTCCCCATCTGGGCGGTGCCCGCTATCGTCGGCAGCTGTGCCACGGTCCTCGCCTTGGTGGTGCTCAGCTTGATCCTGTGCAACCACTGCAAGGGTCGCAACAAGACCAAAGTGCCGAAGGAACCCAAGGAGAAGAAGCCCAAGGAGAAGAAGAAGAAAAAGAAGAAGAAAAAGGGCAGCGAGAACGTCGCGTTCGACGACCCGGATAACATACCGCCGTACGGAGATGACATGACGGTGCGGAAACAACCGGAAGGGAACCCCAAGCCGGACATCATTGAGAGGGAGAACCCTTATCTGATCTACGATGAAACGGACATCCCCCACAACAACGAGACTGTCCCCAGTGCTCCCTGCGCCCCCTGCAATGGCCCAGAAGCAGACATCGAACACTACGACATAGACAACGCCAGCAGCATCGCCCCCTCGGATGCAGACATCATCCAACACTACAAGCAGTTCCGCAGCCACACGCCCAAGTTCTCCATCCAGAGACACAGCCCGCTGGGCTTCGCCAGACAGTCCCCATTACCCCTCGGTGCGACCAGCTACAACTACCAGCCTCAGTACACGCAAGCGTTGAGGTCCACCCCGCTCAGCCACTCCCACTCGGCGTGCCCGACCCCGAACCCTCTCTCCAGACACTCCCCGGCCCCGTTCACCAAGCCGTCCTCCTTTTACCGAAACACTCCAACCAGAGAGCTCAACCTGGCTCGCCGCGACGGCAGCCCGCTGGACCTGCACAACGACATGTGCCAGCCGCCACCCATGTTCAACTACGCCACCCGGCTGGGGAGGCGCAGCAAGAGTCCGCAGACCATGGCCGGCCACGGCCACACGTCCAGGCCGGGCAGTCGGCTCAAGCAGCCGATCGAGCAGATCCCCCTGGAGACGGGGCCTCCCGTGGGGCTGTCCATCGAGGAAGTGGAGCGGCTGAACACGCCGCGTCCGCGCAACCCCAGCATCTGCAGCGCCGACCACGGGCGCTCCAGCTCGGAAGAGGACTGCCGCCGGCCACTGTCGAGGGTCCGCAACCCCGCCGACGGCATCCCGGCACCGGAGACCTCTTCAGAGAGCGACTCGCACGACTCCTTCACCTGCTCGGAGATGGAGTACGACCGGGACAAGCCGGTGTCGTACAACTCCCGAGTTCCCAAGCTCTCGCAGGTCAACGAGTCGGACGCCGACGACGAGGACTACGGCGGGAGGCTCAAGCAGAGGCGGTACTCGAGTCGGAGGGCGGAAGGAGGGCCTGGCATTCCCCAGATGCCCCCTACCGAGCAGCAGCACTACACCCTGCCCCACAAACTGGGCCAGCAAGCCAGTGGGGGCTTTAACTGGGACAATCTGTTGAACTGGGGTCCCGGCTTCGGACATTATGTAGACGTTTTCAAGGACTTAGCTTTGCTCCCCGAGAACGCGGCAGCGAATGACATTGAAATGAACAGTGGGGATGGCTCGGTGACCATTCTAAACGAAGGGGAGGCTGAGCAATATGTATGAGACTATTTATTACGGTGTAGAATACGGTGAATGTTCTCCATTTGAACGAAACAAAAAAAAGACTGTATATTTCAAGAGAACGTCGGACTACGTGTTTTTTGTTTTTATTCAAAATTAAAAGACGACTTTCAATGCAGTAAGGCAGAAAAATGGCACCTGTAACGTGACGGACTTTGTCATTAGCCACCTTGGAATAGTTTACCAGTCTTTTCTCTCGGTCCAAAGTCAACTGTACAATCGTGCGTTCATCTCTCACCCGAGGCCTCATTACAACGTCTCCATTGACGCTGGACGGCTCGACAAAAAAAAAGAAAATCCAATGTCTGAAATTCATTTAGTTTCTGCAAAGCTCCATTCCTGTTATCTTGATCAAACTTGTTTCTGTTTTGTATTACCAGCACTGCCTCTCTCTCCCCATTTTCCCCCTTTTTTTAAACACTTCTGTCGCATTCGCAGCCGAGAGATAAGACGGGTAGATAACGTTAACGCAAAAAAAAAAAAAGGAAACTCCCGGTCTCCGTCTTTTTAGGGGTACGTTTTTAATTCACTTAAAAAGTGGATTGATTGATCCGGCTGCACCTGCATGGCGACGGGACTCGGCCCGCTCGCACGGCACGGGTCCGACCCCACCGACGTCGTGATCCCTTCTCCTCGTGTCTTTGGTGCTGTTTTTAAAAAATATATATATTATTTTCTTTCACAGAAGACTGGCTAAACACTCCAAGAGTGAGGATTACTCATGTCCCCTGCCTTACGGA
The DNA here is from genome assembly GCF_009769545.1 of Cyclopterus lumpus. Classification (NCBI taxonomy): domain Eukaryota; kingdom Metazoa; phylum Chordata; class Actinopteri; order Perciformes; family Cyclopteridae; genus Cyclopterus; species Cyclopterus lumpus. The sequence goes on from NC_046975.1 coordinate 22,304,034, forward strand.
CATTTGAGGATTTCAGTACAGGGGGTGGGGGGATGTTTTTCTGGCCTAAATTCAGGAGGAGAGTTTTTTGTGTGTGTGTGTGTGTGTCGGGTAGGGGGTTGGGGGAGGGGGGTTAGTGTTGTTTGTCACAAATGTGCGTTTTCTGACCAGCCAAGCGTTTAACGATGTATGGATCCTTTAAACATGTCCCCAACTAAAAACACTATGAACATTTTTTTTTTTTTTTCATTCACGAGAAATCAACAGTCATTTGTTGTCTTTTGTCTATTATTTTTTTTTACATGTATGGTTTCTACGTTTTTTTTTTTTTTACTGTTTTATTAACTTAAATTAGTTAAGCCGTGTTGTTTTTATGGATATTTTCATATGCTGAAATGTGTGTTCTTACTTTTCCGGGGAAAAGTAAGATTGAAGACTTATTTTTTACATTTGTTACATACGTAACATCAGTATTTTCCACTTTTGATAAAACTATAACATGCCGTATGCTTTGTACCTGTAAAAAGCCAATAACAGAATAAAAAAAAAAAAGTATTTATTTAAAAAAAGCTGCCGCTTTAGGAACTCTCTTTGTCATTTTGAGATATTTTCATATTCGAGGATCACTCTGTGCAGTCTTGAAGTACAAAACATTGGAGAAAAAAAAGGCATTTTGGGACTTCGAGTGAAACCGAGCCACCTTGCTCGCGGCCAAGCAAAACATCCAGTGGACTCCGCGACGCTTTCAACAATTATTTACATCTGGCTCATTGAGCAGAACCGCTCTTTACTCTTTTTTTTTTTTTTTTTTTTTGTCCGAGCTCAATGATTCGGTATGCAACATGCTTATCTTCTCTGTCATCGATGGGGGAGAGAGAGAGAGAGAGAGAGAGAGAGAGAGAGAGAGAGAGAGAGAGAGAGAGAGAGAGAGAGAGAGAGAGAGAGAGAGGAAACGCAGGGAGCCGTGAACTCGGGCCGCGGAGTGACGGCCTTCAGTTCTGGGTAAATTACCGCTGGCTCTCGGTCGTCGTTCCCCCCCCCCTCCCCCCCCGGGGAGCCCTGTTGACCGAAAGGCTGCACCACACCGACGCCGGGTTCATAACAACACTAAGAATAACAATGAGAACGGGGGTGGGGTGGGGGAGCGAGTCAATAGGAGATGTATTCAAATAAACCATCACAGCGTCTCTTCACTCCAGGAGCAACCCTCCACACACACACACACACACCGCCTCCCTATAGGTGAGCAGCAGAGGCTTGTACACACAGAGGGCACATTGTTCTACAGTACGTGGGATGTAAAACACTCACGAGGTCTGACATGAATCTGTCTTCCATGGCTTTTCTTTTGCGGGCAGAGTGGAGTTTCTCTTTTTTTTCTCCCCCCCCCCCCCCCCCCAGTGCTGTTCTTGGATATTATCCAGATGTCTGCTGGACCTTCGGCCGGATGGCAGAGGAGCTTATGATGTGTTTAAGGATTAATTGCGGTATTTATCCAGAGTGCGAACATCGCACGTTACGTTACGCGACATGGACGGCTCGGAAGTAAAGAAAAAATACAGCGCGTGAGTGTTCCTGTCGACTCAGAAACGTGCTGCAACCACACACACACACACACACACACGACGATCACATTGGGACAAAGTGCGGTGCCAACAAGTGGGACGTGATGTGTTCTGCAGATCTCCACACTGGGAGCATTCCTCTTGATTGAAGGTGCGAAAGAGCCGGCGTTCTGGTTTTCCCATGAAGCGCCCACAGTGTTGACTCTTTTTTTTCCCATCAAAACATAATTCCCGTTAAGACGATTTCCATGTTGACTCAAGAGTCCCCCCCTGTATTTATAAAAAAAAAGGGCCGTGGCACTGAGCTGCGAGTGATTTCCTTAAAAAAAAAGAAATCCTCCCAAAAGCTTGTTTATGAAGATTGATTATTCCGAGCTTCGGTGTCCTCAGACAGCCGCGGGTTTCACTGAAGTGACTCATCAATGATAATTAAAAGCACGTTCGTTGCTGGAACCAAAGAGCGCGTCTCTCTCTGATTTGTTGCCGTGAAGAGACTTTTTGAATGTTAATGTCTTAAAAAACACGCAGCGACACAGAGCTCCGTCAACCTTTTTAAAACAAGATATTCCAAAACATAACTGCTCCATCACAGCACATTAGTGAAATAGTATTATTCATTAATCTGTCAATTGTTTCACCCTAATTTGAATGTGATTGGACAAAACATCGACTTTGAGATGAAGGAACCCGGAAGTGGACAAATGCTGACTCATTCCTGGTGTTTTAGGACTCCATCCTGCAGCACGCTCATCAAACTTTAAAAAAACAACTCAATAAAGTCAAAACTCCGAGTCTCCACTAAACACACGGACCACTTCCTCACGTCACTCACAGCGCACGCATCTTTAACTAGTGTCCCCAAACATGTGCCCTGCGGGACTCCTGCCAATCATTGAACCCAAATGGTCAGTGTCACGTGTCCAGAGGTCAGAGGTCACAGTATCCTCATCTCCCAGCAGACCGGAGTCTTCGCCCTGCAGCTCGACGGACAGAGTCGCTAATTACCACCCGGGTCTTAGTGCTTCTTCCAACATCCGCATCAAAGCCGCTCGTCTCCGCTGAGTGCTCCTCGATGCTGTGTGTACTGCAGCCAGCCGATGCCTTTCAACACACATGAAAGCTCTCCGGCCAGTCGGGAAACCGTTGGGAAAATGAAGGAGAAAAGATAGATGTGTGTGTGTGTGTGTGTGTTGTGTGTGTGTGTGAGCGAGTGCATGGGAATCTTGAAGGGAAAAGCATCTTTCCTTTCGTCTTTGATTATGAAACTATGCGTGGTTGTTTTTTCTTCTTCTTTCTCCCGACATCGAGGGGGGTTGGATCAGGACATTTATAGAAGAGCACACGAGGGACGCTAAACAGACAACAGCGTCGTCGCCGTCGTGAGACACACACACACACAGACACACACACACACACACAGACACACACACCGCACCGGGCTTGAGTGTCGCCGCGCTGTCATGGGGTCGCTCTCTGCAGGCTTTGCAGAGTCAGCACATCTGTTGCTGATCCCATGGGTGACATTCTGCTGCTTCAGCCATTTCACAGTTTTGTTTTGTTTTCTAATTCAAGGGGGGGGGCTGACTTAAGTGCTGGTTAAGAGAGCGAATTCTCCCAGTTGGTCCCATTGGTTTCTTTTGCTTTTGACGAAGCAGATGTGGCTACAATGTGGCAACAACCTGTCAATCTCAAGGTGGCCACGGTAAAGTATCCCCTGCTTTATGGTCTGTTTGACTCTAAATGACCATAATTTACTAAATGAACATCACGCTGAAGAAGACTTGAAACTAGAGATTGAGACCATAAACTCATGTTTACAATGTTTAGAGAATGCAGCTTTAACACGTGAAGCATAGAATTCTATACAACCAGAAGAGTCGCCCCCTGGTGGTCAGGAGAGAGAATGCAGCTTTAACACATGAAGCATAGACTTCTATACAACCAGAGGAGTCGCCCCCTGGTGGTCAGTAGAGAGAATGCAGCTTTAACACGTGAGGCATAGACTTCTATACAACCAGAGGAGTCGCCCCCTGGTGGTCAGGAGAGAGAATGCAGCTTTAACACGTGAGGCATAGACTTCTATACAACCAGAGGAGTCGCCCCCTGGTGGTCAGTAGAGAGAATGCAGCTTTAACACATGAAGCATAGACTTCTATACAACCAGAGGAGTCGCCCCCTGGTGGTCAGGAGAGAGAATGCAGCTTTAACACGTGAGGCATAGACTTCTATACAACCAGAGGAGTCAGAGGAGGTTGCTCTTCTCACTGTAGGACCCACCAAGGATTTAGAAGCTGAGCATGCTAATTGTTTGCTAACACGTTCCTGATGTTAAACGTTCTATAGTGATACTGAATGTCGTGTTTACAGCTTGTTCCACTTCAACAAATAATGAAAGATGCTTTAATTGTTTAATTTTCAATAAACACTGTTTGTATTCATGCTATGGAACAAAAATGGGGACATACAATTACATCTGGTTTAATATTTTTCAAACTAAACCAGTTAAATGAATTCCTCTTTGTTCAACACGTCCTCTCACTGCTTTAATCCCTCTGTTCACTCTCTCCTGTCATTTTAAACCCTGCTATTCCTCACCTGGCCACTAGTTGTCCTCAGTGTGTTGTGTTTCCTGCTTTCGTCACCTGTCTACACACCTGCTCCACATGTGTCTTCAGCCTCTGTCTATGTACAGTAAACACTCCTCAGCCAGCGGTCGCTGCTTTGCTGGTTCTTTTTTGTTTGCCTGTTTTTATTTAAGTGAAACATTGTTTTTGCCTCGTGAGTCTCTACTTCATTCCAGGTATCATTACCGTGTGCCTTTCCTGAATCATCTCTGAAATGTGTGGAAAGACGCCCCAATCAAAAGGCCCAGACTTTCTCTCACTTTTTTTTTTTTTGCATTTGTCTTTTTTTTTTTGGCATTCGCATATCCGCTCGTATCGAGGCTTTTTAAACTCTGCTGCTGCAGGTCTTTAATCACTCCGGGGTTCAGTTTGGACCAGAACTCCATCCAACCGTCTTCATGAGGGCTCTGGTACGTATCATTCGTGATCCGTGGCTTACACACGAAAAAACATTGCATAAATGATGGTCAACAAGCAAAATCGCAGAGGCGGGGGCCAAAACCCCAAGACCAGAATACAACATAACACACACACACACACACACACACACACACACACACACACACACACACACACACACACAGAAGTCTATGTGGCCAAATACTCCTTTGTGTGGGTGGACTGGCTGTCTAAATGTTTACAGTTCCTCTGGCCACTGCTCCGCTGGAGCAGCCACTTTAAAGGACTAAGCCGCAGTTTTATGGAGAAAATAAAAGGGCCGTGTTTCTACAACGTGTATAAAAGTTAAAGCAATTATGCGAGAAGCTTTTAAGCTTACAAGGTTGAATAATTGCAAATACAGTTCAAGATATTGCACTCATTAGTCCAGATTAGCCTTTGATTGAGGAAGTGGATTATTTAATTGCACCTCTGCAACTTGCATCAACATCTCGACTATTTTTCAACTGCAGCGGCGACTCGGGGAAATGGATTTAAATGCTTCAATATTGCAATGAACCCTTTTAACAGTTTTGCAAAACAATGACGCAGTTTTTCAGGCCATGCAGGGACACGCTGACCACCAAAGATCACCAAGGCGGACTAATCACGCTGCCTTTCCAGATCAGTGTGCCGTTAGCCAGATACATTAGCAAGTAGCCAAATAATTAGCGACCTGGTCTGTATCAAGGGGGAGAAATCTCGGGTGCAACATCTCCCCAAAAGGCTCCGAGCTACATTGTCTGTGTTTTTTGTACAGAACGTCGTGACGTAGACTCAAGAGTTTCAACTTTGTTGAGTTTACAAACAAACCAGCGGTAGCCGACGCGTTTAACCTGCAGCCAGAGACGTCGCGTTAGCTGGTGACAGCCAGAGACGTCGCGTTAGCTGGTGACAGCCAGAGACGTCGCGTTAGCTGGTGACAGCCAGAGACGTCGCGTTAGCTGGTGACAGCCAGAGACGTCGCGTTAGCTGGTGACAGCCAGAGACGTCGCGTTAGCTGGTGACAGCCAGAGACGTCGCGTTAGCTGGTGACAGCCAGAGACGTCGGGTTAGCTGGTGACAGCCAGAGACGTCGCGTTAGCTGGTGACAGCCAGAGACGTCGCGTTAGCTGGTGACAGCCAGAGACGTTGTGTTAGCTGGTGACAGCCAGAGACGTCGCGTTAGCTGGTGACAGCCAGAGACGTCGCGTTAGCTGGTGACAGCCAGAGACGTCGCGTTAGCTGGTGACTCGGGAGTGACGGCAGCTGTTTAGAACACAAGCGTGTCCTTCCTGAAAGCCGTCAATCAATTTTTAAAATAGTTTATCTATCAAACATTTAGACAAGTTTACTACGAGCAGGACGCGTTTGGGCTGAAAGTCACCAATTAACACGGTCCCTAATTAAACTGAATCACCTGCTGCTCTGTCTGGATTCTGTAGAGCTCGAGTCCACTGTTGGAATATCGAGTTCGGACCACCGAAACACTCAACTACCTGACATTTCGATGACGGTAAAAGTTTTTTAATTCAATGACAAGCATATTTGATGACTTTGGCTGTAAAAAGAGTCTTTTCACGACACCAAATGGCCTTATTATCCGCCACGATTGAGTGTATTTCTCTCCAATAAAGGGTTTATTTTGTATTTATTTCCTGTGGATTTTTTGGTCAGGACAGTAGCATGTCTTTTTTTTGAAATTTTTGTTTTCTTGTGCTGATTTTTTGGAGAAGATGGCTGAAGAGCTGAAAACAATGCTGGTTCATGCTGCCAAGGTCTTTACTTCAGCAGAACAAACATCCGCGATTGGACTGAGGGAGGTCGTCGCTGCTCAAGCCAAACCACAATCAGAAAAGCTTCAGCAGCAGAAGGAGAACGAGTTTGTTTCTTTTTGCACATGTCGCGATGCAGCACGGGCGATACCTCACCTCGGATTTAGCTCTTATCAAAACAATCCGACTGTCACGTCACGAACACGCGCTGTAAACAGGAATTTGACGATCGCTTGCATATGTGCAGCTTAATTTAAAAAGTTTAACTTTGTCCAGACTTTCTTTTCTTTGCTTGATTTGTTTATAACCAGGTAATTACAAAGTCATTTGTTGTAATTTTTATTATTATTTCAATGCAGCTTTACGGATGATAAACCCAAAGAACGCATGGGTCTTGAGTCGTGCATTTGCTTTTAGTGCATCTTGCTACAAGGAGCATCCGATATATACAATCGGACGTCTTTTTTTCGCAAACCGGAGGAGTCGCCCCCCTGCTGGTCGGGAGAGGGAACGCAAGCTTTAAGACGCATTCCGGAGGACGCCGCCTTCGAACTGAGAAGCAGTCTCCCTGAAGAGTGTCACGCTCTCCACTTATTCTACACCACCACACTTAGCGCCGAGCGCATGTCTTCCCTCAGCGACGGCGTACCCCAACACACACAAACAGCTGCCTTCACCACATAGCTCTCTGCAGTTGATGTTTGCAAAAAATGAAACCCTGGTTTGTTCCTGCTGCTGCGAGAGTGTGAATGTGTGTGAAGCACGTACGCACACACACACACACACACACACACACTGTACACACACACACACACACACACACACACACACTGTACACACACACTGTACACACACTGTACACGACAACAGCTGTGACTGCTGCCTTTGACCCGTCAAAGTTGCATCTTGTGTGCTGGTTCATAACTCCGTTTTTTTTTTGCTACGATGCCTAGAATGTGTTTTATGCATGTGTTAATGAAAGCATATACATGTGTCTCCTTTTCTTTTGTTTTTCCTCTCAAGCATTTCATAATAGATTCAATGTTACAAGTAGAATTATCAGAAGAGTTCAAATCTTCAGGCTCATTGATGTGGCTCTAAAGGGGTCATAAATGCCACGTTTTATTTTTATTTAACCTCTTTGTACCCCGGATAATCGCATTAAGACCGTTAATCTCTTTCACGAAAGGGTCCTGAAGGTTTCACCACATGTAGAACACAAATAACGGGCTATAAAACCTAAACAGTGACACGTTAATAACAACATAAAACGCAGACACCAGACTGACAACAAACAAAGTTAAATGGTCCCGTCTTTTTAAACATCTTGTATGCTCGTAAAATAATCTAGTGTAAAACGAAGATGAGCGTCCCAAAAAGCTTTCACCAAAAAAAAGAAAAATAAAGAAAAGACAATGGAAGAAAATTCTGCATATTTATTTGGCGACCCTTATAAAATCTTACACCACCTGTGGGTCCACGACCCGGTGTGTTTTGAAAATGGCTGCACCGAAGAACTATACAGATTGAATGCACGTAACAAAAAGAAAACCTGTGAAAGGACATCGTCACAATATGGGGCTTCCCGTTGGCACACAACAGCCATTGTTGACCGAGCCGCGGTCTCCATCGAACACCTGTCGAATAGTCGCCTTTCAGCCTCACGTCACGCACAAAGTAACGGCACTTTTTTTTAGGTACGGAGTGAGCTAATGGGAGCACGTTAATATTGAACGAAAAAAAGAAAGAGAAACGCTCATTGCCCCCCCCCCCCTTAGCCCCGCCCCCTCTTTGCTCATTGGCTACTTCAGGTTCCCTTTTGGATTTTCCCATGCCCTGCTATCTTTTCTCAGGTCTTAATCTTTTCATTCTGTCAGGCCCGCTCTCGGGCAGCCACCGCGCCGCTTCCCAAAGGATCCGGCCTTCATGCTTGTTGTGCCCTCAATGGCACGGTTACCTCCCACCTCACATAATGCACCTTGTTTCCTCCGGGGGGCCCGCACCACTTTTGGTTTTGCTCATTCAAATGCAGGAAGGGAGAGACGGACTGTTAAAAGCAATGCCTCGGGGCGGCGGCCATGCAGAGCGACTAGCAACACACACACACACACACAAAAAAAAAAAAGAAAAGAAGAAGAAGAAGAAGAAGAAGAAGAAGAAGAAGAAGAAGGAAAAAAAATGATTTGCTTCCCTGTTTATGGCGGAAAAAAAATGTCTGTGTGTGTGGGCCGACTCGAACGTTTTTGAAGGATGAGCTGCGTGTGATTGCCGTTGTGTTCGAAACGGAAACGTCTCGGCCGCGAGTCACCCCCCCCCCGCACCGCCCCCCTCCCCACGCCAGTGTTTATCACGCAGTCCATCATGTCGCGGCGGCGCTACCGAATCCTTTTGGAACTAGCTTTGCTTTCTGTTCTCGGGACGGCGGTGAAAAGGGGCGAACGAAAAGGAGGGGGTGGGGTGGGGGGGGCTAATTGTGTCCACGTAGACTCCAAATTTTGTCTTTTTTTTTTTTCCTTTGGTTGGAGAGATCTCAGCCACTCAGGACCAAGATGACAGCCATGCTCCATTAACATCTATTCAAGGGCTTCATGCTTTGATCTTCCCTGAGAGAGGGAGCAGTGGTGGGGGGGGGGGGGGGGGGGGGGTGGAGGGGCGCAGGGGGATATAAATAAGCAGAAAAAACATCATCAACAATTCAAATGCACCCAATTATTGGGCCATAAATAAAAGCCTAATTAGCATGAATTGCTTCCACATTGTTTTTTTCATTTCTTGTGTGTGTGTGTGTGGGAGGGGGGGGGGGGGCTTCTGCTTTAGAGGGCTTGACTTATGATAGAGATGCTTAATTTGGGGAGTGAAATTGCCGCGCTAATTAAAACTGCTGGATAAATATTTTGCCTTTTTTTTTTTTGTTGCACAGAATCCACATGTGTTTTTGTTTGGAGCCACATAAAAAAAATATATATATATTATTGTATGTTATCCCAGAAAACGAGCCGATATCTACCCAGCAACCACTTTGATCTCTATCAGAGAAACTGTCAACGCAACAGCGCCTGGGACATCTCAAACCGGAGCCTTGGGTTCACCT